>NW_026510881.1:0-59610 GCF_027579735.1 Bombina bombina
TACAGTCCCCAGAAATGGTACTCTTGTCTGAGGAGTTAAACTCTTTTCCAGGTTTACCTTCCATCCGTGGGTCCTTAAGAAGGAAAGCACAGTGTCGGTATGGGACCATGTCAGTTGAAATGATGACGCCTGGATCAGAATATCATCCAGATAAGGCACCACCGCGATGCCCGCGGCCTTAGAACTGCCAATAAAGACCCCAGAACTTTTGTGAAAATCCTGGCCGCCGTGGCAGACCGAAAGGAAGAGCCACAAACTGATAATGTTTGTCCAGAAAGGCAAACCTCAGAAACTTGTGATGATCTCTGTGGATAGGAACATGAAGGTATGCATCCTTTATATCAACCGTTGTCATAAATTGACCCTCCTGGATCAATGGAAGAATGGAACGAATAGTTGGAACTTAGATGGAACTCTGAGAAACTTGTTTAGACTCTTGAGATCTACGATAGGTCTGAAAGTTCCCTCTTTTTTGGAAACTACAAACAGATTTGAATAAAACCCCTGTCCATATTCCTGAATTGGAACGGGACAGATTACTCCCATGGAGGATAGGTCTCCTACACAGCGTAAGAACGCCTCTCTCTTTATCTGGTCTACAGACAATTGAGAAAGAAGAAACCTTCCTCTTGGGGAAGAATTTCTGAATTCCAGCTTGTATCCCTGAGACACTCTCTCTAATGCCCAGGGATCCTGAACATCTCTCATCCAAGCCTGGATGAAGAAAGACAGTCTGCCCCCTACTAGATCCGGTCCCGGATCGGGGGCCAACCCTTCATGCTGACTTGGGAGCAGCAGCAGGCTTCTTGGATTGTTTACCCTTGTTCCAAGACTGGTTTGGTCTCCAGGTAGATTTGGTTTGCAAATAGTTACCTTCCTGTTTAGAGGAAGAGGAAGGGGGGATTCCCTTAAAATTTCAAAAGGAACGAAAATTACTGTTGACCTCTCTGTTTGGATTTCTTATCCTGAGGGAGGGAATGACCCTTACCTCCCGTAAAGTCAGAAATAATTTCCTTCAAGTCAGGCCCGAACGGGGTCTTCCCCTTGTAGGGAATAGCCAAAAGTTTAGACTTGGATGGCACATCAGCACACCAAGACTTCAACCATAAGGCTCTGCATGCTAAGATGGAAAACCCCAAACTCTTAGCTGTCAATTTGGTAATCTGTAGAGAAGCATCCGTAATAAAAGAATTAGCCAATTTAAGAGCTTTAATTCTATCCTGTATCTCTTCCAAAGAAGTCTCAGTCTTAAGAGATTCTTCCAGAGCATCAAACCAATAAGCAGCCGCACTTATAACCGTGACAATGCAGGCTGCCGGTTCCAAGAGCAACCCCTGATGAACATAAATCTTTTTAAGAAGACCTTCCAATTTCTTATCCATAGGGTCTTTGAAAGCACAACTATCCTCAATAGGAATAGTAGTTTGTTTAGCCAAGGTGGAAATAGCTCCTTCCACCTTAGGGACCGTCTGCCAAGAATCCCTGATTAGCTTCAGCTATAGGGTACATCTTCTTCAAAACGGGAGGAGAGAATGGAATACCAGGCCTCTCCCATTCTTTAACAATAATCTCTGAAGTTCTCTTGGGAACCGGAAAAACATCAGAATAAGAAGGGACTTCTAGATATCTGTCGAACTACAATTGAATCGCAGTCGTCCAGAGTTACCAAGACCTCCCTCAATAATAGGCGGAGGTGTTCCAGTTTAAACCTGAAGGAAACCACATCTGAATCCGAAAGTTCGCATTCGGATAGGACCTCCATGCCCTCCAATTCAGAGCTCTGGGAGGGTACGTCCGAGATCGCTATCAAAACATAAGAAGCTGTATTGTCCTTTCTGCGTTTGCCTTGCGATACTGGAAAGGTAGATAACGCTTCAGAAAGCGTAGATGACATAACTGCAGCTATGTCCTGTAGTGTAATCGCAGCAGAAGCTGCAGAGGTACTAGGATGCACCTGAGCAGGCGTTAAGGGTTGTGACGCTTGGGGAGAAAGTTGCGGCATACTCTGTATCTCATCGGTAGAACCCTGAGAAGCATTCGCTTTTGTCAAACTTTTATCAAAAAAGATTTGGTCTCTAAACTGTAATGCCCTCTCAGTGCATGAGGGACAAAAAGTAACAGGAGGTTCCACATTGGCATTCAAAAACATGGAACATGTATGCTGAATAACTTCCATGGTAACAATTAAGCTAGGCAAAATTGGTCGTGGGTTGCAAAAATATAACACAGCAAACAAGAAATAATATAAAAACAGCCTAATATGACTGTTGTCAAAAATTCCAGAAAAAAAACGTGAACTGTGTCTTTAAATTTCAAATAACACAATTTAACAGCACCCACACTCTAATGGTTAATTCTAACACAGCCCAAATAATAAGAGCAACGCTGCAGTTAATCTAATGTGCATGGAAAAACAAAGTACACCTCTGTCGCCTCACAGCTCTGCTGAGGCGCCTACCTGCCCCCACGTTACTCCGATCACTGCCTGCCAAGTCTCCCACTGCCTAAGACCGCTTGCTCTAGATTCTAACCATGCGGTCTTAGCAGTGCAAGTAAAGTCACGAATCCAATACTCTAGCCATGCGGTCTTTCCATAACTGAAAAACAAACTGCGTGGCTTTTCCTTTGAGCGTGCGAAGAAACCCTGCCCTTCGTGGGCGTAAAAGAATACCAGTACTTCCGGCTAGAAAAATGACGATATCTATCCCAGTATAAGTATCTGCACAACACCCTGAAACACACCCTTATGCGTACCTCAATACAAAACTTTTACCCCTACACCGGAGTCTCAATGTCGGAACTCCGAAATCAGGGTCCCCAGCGTCTAGCCCACAGCCAATAGGCGCAATAATAGGAGCCTTTAATGACGTCCTCTAAATTTTCTAAAACAGTGAAGCACAATCCTGCATCTAAAAGTGTGCATAACATACAATGTCATTACCTTCCCCCACCGCATCTTCCCACATATTAAAGAGAGAAGCCTAGAGGTACAATTAAATCAGGGGAGAGAGAAAAAGGCTACAGCTGACTCTGAGGTAATACTGTCCCAGAAAAAAATGCTGTACATACCTTAATGCTGAGCGACAGCCTGAACGGTCCCACAGGATCAAGAGGTCTTCTTTCCCTCCTGCAGTTCGGTGGAGACATACAGGGTCTTAGTTAATATTTGCTAAGACCATCATCTGAAGGGCAGCACACAGAATGGGAGGTGAAGTGAGAATTTAATCCCACCAGTTCCCAATGCTATAAAGCCACCTGTAGCTCTACTCTAGAGGCTGACAAGGAATACGGCTACACCCTGTAATAAAATAGTACTCACTGGCACCATTTTAAAAATAAAAAAAACTCTTGATTGAAGAAACTAAACTAACACCTCACTATATCTCTTCCTATTACTAACACAGACAAAGAGAATGACTGGAGTGGGAGGGAAGGGAGGAGCTATATATACAGCTCTGCTGTGGTGCTCTTTGCCTCCTGTTGTTGACCAGGAGGCGTAATTCCACAAGTAAGGATGAAATCCGTGGACTCATCGTATCTTTAAAAAGAAACCATAAATTATGACTTAACAGATCATTTCCTTTCCTTCGATAAAGGGAGAGTCCACAGCTGCATTCATTACTTGTGGGAATACAGAACCTGGCCACCAGGAGGAGGCAGAGACACCTCAGCCAAAGGCTTACATACCTCCACCACTTCCCTCATTCCCCAGTCATTCTGTCGAGGGAACAAGGAACAGTAGGAGAAATATCAGGGTGGAAAAGGTGCCAGAAGAAAAAAACTTAAATTTAGGGCCGCCCACCGAAGAGCCCGGGCGGGAGCTGTAAACTCTCCCTGTATCGAAGGAAATTATCTGGTAAGTCATAATTTATGTTTTCCTTCTAAATACAAGGAGAGCCCACAGCTGCATTCATTATTTGTGGGAAATTATACCCAAAAAACAGAATTTATGTTTACCTGATAAATTACTTTCTCCAACGGTGTGTCCGGTCCACGGCGTCATCCTTACTTGTGGGATATTCTCTTCCCCAACAGGAAATGGCAAAGAGCCCAGCAAAGCTGGTCACATGATCCCTCCTAGGCTCCGCCTACCCCAGTCATTCGACCGACGTTAAGGAGGAATATTTGCATAGGAGAAACCATATGATACCGTGGTGACTGTAGTTAAAGAAAATAAATTATCAGACCTGATTAAAAAACCAGGGCGGGCCGTGGACCGGACACACCGTTGGAGAAAGTAATTTATCAGGTAAACATAAATTCTGTTTTCTCCAACATAGGTGTGTCCGGTCCACGGCGTCATCCTTACTTGTGGGAACCAATACCAAAGCTTTAGGACACGGATGAAGGGAGGGAGCAAATCAGGTCACCTAAATGGAAGGCACCACGGCTTGCAAAACCTTTCTCCCAAAAATAGCCTCAGAAGAAGCAAAAGTATCAAACTTGTAAAATTTGGTAAAAGTGTGCAGTGAAGACCAAGTCGCTGCCCTACATATCTGATCAACAGAAGCCTCGTTCTTGAAGGCCCATGTGGAAGCCACAGCCCTAGTGGAATGAGCTGTGATTCTTTCAGGAGGCTGCCGTCCGGCAGTCACATAAGCCAATCTGATGATGCTTTTAATCCAAAAAGAGAGAGAGGTAGAAGTTGCTTTTTGACCTCTCCTTATACCAGAATAAACAACAAACAAGGAAGATGTTTGTCTAAAATCCTTTGTAGCATCTAAATAGAATTTTAGAGCGCGAACAACATCCAAATTGTGCAACAAACGTTCCTTCTTCGAAACTGGTGTCGGACACAAAGAAGGCACGACTATCTCCTGGTTAATGTTTTTGTTAGAAACAACTTTTGGAAGAAAACCAGGTTTAGTACGTAAAACCACCTTATCTGCATGGAACACCAGATAAGGAGGAGAACACTGCAGAGCAGATAATTCTGAAACTCTTCTAGCAGAAGAAATTGCAACCAAAAACAAAACTTTCCAAGATAATAACTTAATATCAACGGAATGTAAGGGTTCAAACGGAACCCCCTGAAGAACTGAAAGAACTAAGTTGAGACTCCAAGGAGGAGTCAAAGGTTTGTAAACAGGCTTGATTCTAACCAGAGCCTGAACAAAGGCTTGAACATCTGGCACAGCTGCCAGCTTTTTGTGAAGTAACACAGACAAGGCAGAAATCTGTCCCTTCAAGGAACTTGCAGATAATCCTTTCTCCAATCCTTCTTGAAGAAAGGATAGAATCTTAGGAATCTTTACCTTGTCCCAAGGGAATCCTTTAGATTCACACCAACAGATATATTTTTTCCATATTTTGTGGTAAATTTTTCTAGTTACAGGCTTTCTGGCCTGAACAAGAGTATCAATAACAGAATCTGAGAACCCTCGTTTTGATAAGATCAAGCGTTCAATCTCCAAGCAGTCAGCTGGAGTGAGACCAGATTCGGATGTTCGAACGGACCTTGAACAAGAAGGTCTCGTCTCAAAGGTAGCTTCCATGGTGGAGCCGATGACATATTCACCAGATCTGCATACCAAGTCCTGCGTGGCCACGCAGGAGCTATCAAGATCACCGACGCCCTCTCTTGATTGATCCTGGCTACCAGCCTGGGGATGAGAGGAAACGGCGGGAATACATAAGCTAGTTTGAAGGTCCAAGGTGCTACTAGTGCATCTACTAGAGTCGCCTCTGGATCCCTGGATCTGGACCCGTAGCAAGGAACCTTGAAGTTCTGACGAGAGGCCATCAGATCCATGTCTGGAATGCCCCACAGTTGAGTAATTTGGGCAAAGATTTCCGGATGGAGTTCCCACTCCCCCGGATGTAATGTCTGACGACTCAGAAAATCCGCTTCCCAATTTTCCACTCCTGGGATGTGGATTGCAGACAGGTGGCAGGAGTGAGTCTCCGCCCATTGAATGATTTTGGTCACTTCTTCCATCGCCAGGGAACTCCTTGTTCCCCCCTGATGGTTGATGTACGCAACAGTCGTCATGTTGTCTGATTGAAACCGTATGAACTTGGCCTTTGCTAGCTGAGGCCAAGCCTTGAGAGCATTGAATATCGCTCTCAGTTCCAGAATATTTATCGGTAGAAGAGATTCTTCCCGAGACCAAAGACCCTGAGCTTTCAGGGGTCCCCAGACCGCGCCCCAGCCCATCAGACTGGCGTCGGTCGTGACAATGACCCACTCTGGTCTGCGGAAGGTCATCCCTTGTGACAGGTTGTCCAGGGACAGCCACCAACGGAGTGAGTCTCTGGTCCTCTGATTTACTTGTATCTTCGGAGACAAGTCTGTATAGTCCCCATTCCACTGACTGAGCATGCACAGTTGTAATGGTCTTAGATGAATGCGCGCAAAAGGAACTATGTCCATTGCCGCTACCATCAAACCTATTACTTCCATGCACTGCGCTATGGAAGGAAGAGGAACAGAATGAAGTGTTTGACAAGAGTTTAGAAGTTTTGTTTTTCTGGCCTCTGTCAGAAAAATCCTCATTTCTAAGGAGTCTATTATTGTTCCCAAGAAGGGAACCCTTGTCGACGGAGATAGAGAACTCTTTTCCGCGTTCACTTTCCATCCGTGAGATCTGAGAAAGGCCAGGACTATGTCCGTGTGAGCCTTTGCTTGAGGAAGGGACGACGCTTGAATCAGAATGTCGTCCAAGTAAGGAACTACTGCAATGCCCCTTGGTCTCAGTACCGCTAGAAGGGACCCTAGGACCTTTGTGAAAATCCTTGGAGCAGTGGCTAATCCGAAAGGAAGCGCCACGAACTGGTAATGCTTGTCCAGGAATGCGAACCTTAGGAACCGATGAAGTTCCTTGTGGATAGGAATATGTAGATACGCATCCTTTAAATCCACCGTGGTCATGAATTGACCTTCCTGGATGGAAGGAAGAATTGTTCGAATGGTTTCCATTTTGAACGATGGAACCTTGAGAAACTTGTTTAAGATCTTGAGATCTAAGATTGGTCTGAACGTTCCCTCTTTTTTGGGAACTATGAACAGATTGGAGTAGAACCCCATCCCTTGTTCTCCTAATGGAACAGGATGAATCACTCCCATTTTTAACAGGTCTTCTACACAATGTAAGAATGCCTGTCTCTTTATGTGGTCTGAAGACAATTGAGACCTGTGGAACCTCCCCCTTGGGGGGAGGCCCCTTGAATTCCAGAAGATAACCTTGGGAGACTATTTCTAGTGCCCAAGGATCCAGAACATCTCTTGCCCAAGCCTGAGCGAAGAGAGAGAGTCTGCCCCCCACCAGATCCGGTCCCGGATCGGGGGCCAACATTTCATGCTGTCTTGGTAGCAGTGGCAGGTTTCTTGGCCTGCTTTCCCTTGTTCCAGCCTTGCATTGGTCTCCAGGCTGGCTTGGCTTGAGAAGTATTACCCTCTTGCTTAGAGGACGTAGCACTTGGGGCTGGTCCGTTTCTACGAAAGGGACGAATATTAGGTTTATTTTTGGCCTTGAAAGACCTATCCTGAGGAAGGGCGTGGCCCTTACCCCCAGTGATATCAGAGATAATCTCTTTCAAGTCAGGGCCAAACAGCGTTTTCCCCTTGAAAGGAATGTTAAGTAGTTTGTTCTTGGAAGACGCATCCACTGACCAAGATTTCAACCAAAGCGCTCTGCGCGCCACAATAGCAAACCCAGAATTTTTCGCCGCTAACCTAGCCAATTGCAAAGTGGCGTCTAGGGTGAAAGAATTAGCCAATTTGAGAGCACGGATTCTGTCCATAATCTCCTCATAAGGAGGAGAATCACTATCGATCGCCTTTACTAGCTCATCGAACCAGAAACACGCGGCTGTAGTGACAGGGACAATGCATGAAATTGGTTGTAGAAGGTAACCTTGCTGAACAAACATCTTTTTAAGCAAACCTTCTAATTTTTTATCCATAGGATCTTTGAAAGCACAACTATCTTCTATGGGTATAGTGCTGCGTTTGTTTAAAGTAGAAACCGCTCCCTCGACCTTGGGGACTGTCTGCCATAAGTCCTTTCTGGGGTCGACCATAGGAAACAATTTTTTAAATATGGGGGGAGGGACGAAAGGTATACCGGGCCTTTCCCATTCTTTATTTACAATGTCCGCCACCCGCTTGGGTATAGGAAAAGCTTCTGGGAGCCCCGGGACCTCTAGGAACTTGTCCATTTTACATAGTTTCTCTGGGATGATCAAATTCTCACAATCATCCAGAGTGGATAATACCTCCTTAAGCAGAGCGCGGAGATGTTCCAACTTAAATTTAAATGTAATCACATCGGGTTCAGCTTGTTGAGAAATTTTCCCTGAATCTGAAATTTCTCCCTCAGACAAAACCTCCCTGGCCCCCTCAGACTGGTGTAGGGGCATTTCAGAACCATTATCATCAGCGTCCTCATGCTCTTCAGTATCTAAAACAGAGCAGTCGCGCTTACGCTGATAAGTGGGCATTTTGGCTAAAATGTTTTTGATAGAATTATCCATTACAGCCGTTAATTGTTGCATAGTAAGGAGTATTGGCGCGCTAGATGTACTAGGGGCCTCCTGAGTGGGCAAGACTGGTGTAGACGAAGGAGGGAATGATGCAGTACCATGCTTACTCCCCTCACTTGAGGAATCATCTTGGGCATCATTTTCAGTGTCACATAAATCACATCTATGTAAATGAGAAGGAACCTTGGCTTCCCCACATTCAGAACACAGTCTATCTGGTAGTTCAGACATGTTAAACAGGCATAAACTTGATAACAAAGTACAAAAAACGTTTTAAAATAAAACCGTTACTGTCACTTTAAATTTTAAACTGAACACACTTTATTACTGCAATTGCGAAAAAGTATGAAGGAATTGTTCAAAATTCACCAAAATTTCACCACAGTGTCTTAAAGCCTTAAAAGTATTGCACACCAAATTTGGAAGCTTTAACCCTTAAAATAACGGAACCGGAGCCGTTTTTATCTTTAACCCCTTTACAGTCCCTGGTATCTGCTTTGCTGAGACCCAACCAAGCCCAAAGGGGAATACGATACCAAATGACGCCTTCAGAAAGTCTTTTCTATGTATCAGAGCTCCTCACACATGCGACTGCATGTCATGCTTCTCAAAAACAAGTGCGCAATACCGGCGCGAAAATGAGGCTCTGCCTATGATTAGGGAAAGCCCCTAGAGAATAAGGAGTCTAAAACAGTGCCTGCCGATATTATTTTACAAAAATACCCAGATTAAATGATTCCTCAAGGCTAAATATGTGTATATATGAATCGATTTAGCCCAGAAAATGTCTACAGTCTTAATAAGCCCTTGTGAAGCCCTTATTTACTGTCTGAATAAAAATGGCTTACCGGATCCCATAGGGAAAATGACAGCTTCCAGCATTACATCGTCTTGTTAGAATGTGTCATACCTCAAGCAGCAAAAGACTGCTCACTGTTCCCCCAACTGAAGTTAATTCCTCTCAACAGTCCTGTGTGGAACAGCCATGGATTTTAGTAACGGTTGCTAAAATCATTTTCCTCTTACAAACAGAAATCTTCATCTCTTTTCTGTTTCAGAGTAAATAGTACATACCAGCACTATTTTAAAATAACAAACTCTTGATTGAATAATAAAAACTACAGTTAAACACTAAAAAACTCTAAGCCATCTCCGTGGAGATGTTGCCTGTACAACGGCAAAGAGAATGACTGGGGTAGGCGGAGCCTAGGAGGGATCATGTGACCAGCTTTGCTGGGCTCTTTGCCATTTCCTGTTGGGGAAGAGAATATCCCACAAGTAAGGATGACGCCGTGGACCGGACACACCTATGTTGGAGAAATAAGAGGCGTCCCAACCTGAGGGCACCACAGCCTGCAAGAAAACCAAACTCCCAAAGGCTTCCTTGATAGAAGCAAAAAAATAAAAAGAATAAGAATGTTAGGAGGACCAAGCAGCCGCCCAACAATCAGAACCATAGGATCTCATGTCAGAGACCCAAAAAGATGACACTGCACTCGAACTGAGCCATAAACCTCTGAGGAGGCTCGTGTCCCATTGTTTCCTAGAACCAGTGAAAACACTCCTCCACTAACAAGGAGGAAGTTAATCAGCTTCCAAAACCTTGCACTCCCCAAAGGAAAAAAACTGTCTATTCTGATGAAGTCTGACAGATGCCTCAAGGTAAGATTCCCCAAAAAAGGAAGAACCTCTTCCCATTTGGACAAGGAATATGGCAATCTTAGGGAGAAATAACTTGAATAGCCTTATTAGAAAGGAGACCACAATAAGGAAGAATGTATTGCAAATTGCAACACAGAAACTATGACATGTAGAAAAACAATCTACAAACGAAAAAGGTCCATGAATAAGAATTCAAAGACCACCTCCTGTACAGGTACAAAGGTAACCTGATGCAACTCCTGAAGGATAAATCCAACCCCAAAAAGAGGAAGGAATTGTCTTGCCGGCCCTGCCGCAGGCAGTACCCTAGCAAAAACTACTGAACACCTGGAAGATGAATGAACCTCTGGAACTGGAGTAAAAAAAAAAAAAGAGAAAAAATTGCTTGCGAAACACATACTGGAAAAAGGAACCACAGCTGGTATCCACCTGCAACCTTCCGCTTGCCAGGCAGCTAAGCTAACCAACAGGCTAGCCTTGCAGGCTGCCCCTCGAACAAGAACTAGCTAGACAAGCCCTTTACAAGCTCATTCTAGAGGGGAAGATGAATACTCCGGGAACCAGAAGGGAGTCAGGACAAGCTAGCTGCTCCCGACAAAAAGAGAGGGAGTCCTCCATGCCTAAAATAGGCGACGAGGAACCAGGTACGAGCTGAAGGACCGAAACCCTTCCGAAAACAAACCTCTCTCGGTTAGGGCCAAGCGACCCCTTGCAATTCACCCTGGAAAAAAAAGATCCCAAGAATTAAAGAGACCCTGACCCGGTAGATTCCTGCAACAAGGGAACTCTCATGGCAGCGAGCCTCTAAACCGTGATTACGAACTCGCGGGCAAAAATGGAGCAACAGTCTCACTGACGCCCACTCCAGATAGGATCAAGCTATCCACGAAAAAGAGTGACATGGCCGAAAAGAAGGTTAAAATAGACCTCTTCAGAATTAAGAAAACTGCCACAGCAGGATTCAAACTCCAAGCCTACAGCTTGCTAGGCCGGGAACTAATCATTTAGGCCACTTAATCCTGCGGACCTCAGCTGAGAATCTCGATCTGCTTTCCTCAGATACACATTCGAAAACCTCTGGATAGTCAGATCAAACGGATGATGGTAAGGAACATCCGTTCCGGAAAAGCACGCTCAGAGAATGGATTGCTGCCAAGAGCCGTAGTGGGCCTCTGCCCACCACCAAATTCGAGACCCTCCCGTCTACGCAGGAGGAACTCACTAATTCAGAAATAATCCACTCACCAAGAGGTCCCAACTGGCATGGACCCAGAAGACAAGACCTCAGAGGAAAATACTCTGATACACATGCCCCAGAAAACACTCTTACCCTGTGGACAGGGAAGAGACCAAGACAAAACTGCCTTGGGGGAACTAGGATAAAAATCCCCACACCGAGAGATCTGGACCGAACACTGGAAAACGATTCCCCAACCGTTAATCCAAAAAGAGTGCTAAGACAGAGACAAAAACCCAATGCTATGTCGAAGCTCGTCCTGGGCTGAATCCATCACCCCCAACAACTGCACCTACGAAGGCCTGAGGGTGAATTGGAGGGCAGAACCCGATGAAGTAATTCTAACTTTGTAAGCTCTAAGGCAAAGAGCCTTCCTGTCTGACAGACCAAGCCACATCCAAAGGATCCAACCTGGTGCCAACACTAGAACTCAGATCTAGGTCCACCTCTGAGGATGGAACCGGCAGGAAGCAAATCCCAAAGGTCTACTAGCAGACGCTAGAAAAACCAGAACCGCCAAGATTCGGGAGCCACAGCAAAACCTAGAAAACAGGCTACTGCCACATTAAACCCCAGATACCAAAAAAAAAACTTAGTATCCAAGCGAGGTTCCGGAAGAAAACGGTCCCTAAGAACCGGACCTACTTAAACAAGGATGTTTTAAATGGATGTCCAGCAACAGCACCTGGATTCGAACCATCAACCTTTGAGTTGCAAAGCCACAGAGATAATCACCAGGCTACACTGTGCTGCTCTAGACATGAAAGATATCCCTTTTCCTAAATCCAGGTAGAGAGAACGTGTATTCTCTCTGAACAAAGAGATCTAATAAGCTCTGCTTAAAAATCATCGGACCCAAAAAGGACGGGAAACCCCTCCCCTTATTGGACCAGACACCAACAGTGAAATGACACTGTGAAGAGTACCGGGACAAGACTCAAAAAGTCACCTAGTCCAGAAAGACGGAATTAAAAACTCAACTCTGGCCCCTAGGACCAATATGATCCAGCATCAAGAGTTCATCCAGAAGAATCTAAGACAGGTCCTGCCTGTCCTACAGTATAGATGGACCTGCTCTGCCTGGACCAGAATAACTAGAAAGAGCTCTCTCTCTAGAGTAGAAGGGAAGAACAGACTTAACTATTACCCAAAACAGGTCCTGCCCATCATCAAAGGTACGACACGTCTTGTCATAAAAAACATAAACAAATGGCAAATTCTTAAGTTCCTGCAGTGCTAGGAAAACTGAGAATAAACAAAATAAAGAAAATAAGACCTGAGGCTTAAATTTTTAGCACTAGATAATCGAGGGAATCATCAACCCCAACAGAGACCTATAAGCTTCCATCGGAAGACTCCAACCACCACGATCATCAAAGTCGATATAACCAAAAATAACCCAAGTGACAAAACTTCTTCCTAAAAAGAGTTTCCACAAGACCCCCGAGCTCTAAAACAAAAACTATCCAAAAAGGAATAGAAATGAAAATAGGTAAACACACAAAAAAGGGACCTCAAAAAGAAACAAGTCCTGCCTGTTTATACAACACAATCCCCCATAGAGCTCGGGACAGAAATTCTATAACTATATACATATAGACGATAAAGAAGAGGATCCAACCCTCTCCACTCGTCTAATCAAGATAGTTAGATGATTTAGAGGACGGAGATCCACCTGGCGGATCAGGACTGAGAACCTCTAAAATCGCCAAAACCTCTCTCAGAAGTAAACACAGGTGTGCCCTTCTAAATCTAAATGCCAAATCCTCCTCAGTCGGAGCAGTTAAATCAGGCGACTCCGACCCCGGAGGTTCTACCTCTGAAGCCTCAGAGGGAACCGCATCCCCAGATGACTGATTGGGCACAACCGTCATTTTACACGACGGCCCATGTGTAGGAGAGCACAGATTAACCCTTTTCGCTTGCACGTAGCAGGAAGAGGCAAACCCGCTAAAGCCATAGAGATGGCTATGCAAAAACGCGTAGTAACCTGTGAAGGAGTAATAGTACTTATGGGAACTGCATGTATAGGAGAAGATTCTAGGGGACGCACCTCACGGGATGAGGAATCCTCAGAGGTAGACTGCTCAGTGGTCTCTAATATCTCACTATTGCGGCATACGGAACATAATTGAGCAGGCGTGTCTACGCAGGCCACCTCACAACATACGCAGGTAAAGAACTGGCACCTTAAACCCCCAAAGGCTGGGCACTCACTACCTCCAATGACCCAGACAGGTAGAGAATTTAACTTCTCCGCAGCCCCTCGGTCAGGAATCAGAAATGCAAAATCAAGATGTTACTACTCCCAGTCACATGGTGCCTCATGCAGGACCGCCCTTGCTATGATAAAAAAGCATGCCAGCTTAATAAAACTGCACGCTCTATAACCTGTATGTTCCGTATCAGCCTATGAGCCCAAAATGTCTCCTACACATACGCAGTCAAAATCACATAAACATGATTAACTAGACCCCACTGTTCAATAATCCCCCTCAGGAGATATTAACCCTTGATTCCACAAAGATAGTCCCACTGAGACCCTGTCTTCTACCGTTAACATGTGAGTAAAAAATGAAACAATCTTACCTGAATCCATTCCGTGGAACAGTAGCACGGTTCTTCAAGTTTGACAGATAGTAGCAGCGCCTCTGACATGGACTTGAGTGAAGAAAGCAGACAGCGAAACTCGTCAACGCTGATTGCTTATAGGAGCTGGTAATATGAGTCTGGATGGATTCACAGAAAGACTCTCCCTGCATCTCCAGACTAACTTTCATCAATGCTCTCACTGAGAGGCTGACAAGACTACTTAAAACTCCAGTTCCATCCCGTACTACTCCGAAAAACTTCCGACACTTCTCTGCTAACCTCCTGTGATGAAAGGCAAAGAATGACTGGGGGATGAGGAAAGTGGTGGAGGTATTTAAGCCTTTGGCTGGGGTGTCTTTGCCTCCTCCTGGTGACCAAGTTCTGTATTCCCACAAGTAATGAATGCAGCTGTGGACTCTCCCTGTATTTAGAAGGAAAAAAGGATCAACAGCCAAGGTCTACCTAGATTGTATGTTTTATGATTGATTACTATGTAACTAGCATGGTTTTAAAACATTGAGATTGATCTGAGAACGATAGAGATTTTTTTTTGATAGCTGGCGATTAACAATATAATAATTTAAATCTTGAACATAAGTTTGTAAACATATTGCAACTTTAGACATAGTATAGCAGATAATTGTGGAAAGGGCACTCAACCCTCAATGCTTGAAGGTCAGAGGTTGCTTCTCAGCACATAGGTGTGCCTGTTGCGATATAGGGAAATCCGTACCCCCCTATACCCAGTGTATGTGATATAAAGCAGGACTGAATTTTTTATATATGCTCACAACATATATTACACCAATGTACACTCACCCTTTATATGTTTTTAAATGTTCTACGAGTGTGTGATACTATACTGATTTGTTTGATAAGACTATATGTGATAAAACTCATCATACAATTTTCACACTCTTTTTTTAACTTATTGGTATAGAAATTGGGGTTTCAATAAAGTTGATTTGTTTTTATATTTATTTCTTCTCAAAATCCCATTAATGCAATTTGTTTTGATTAACAGATAGTGTAGTAGGCACTGTGTTGGGAAGAAACCTCCTGATGGACCATTCAATCAGGTGAAGGCACTGGAAACTAAGACTTAGTCTGTCTCCCAGTTGTTGTCTCTGGGAACTTGGGTGGCTAAAATCACACTCTGATGGGTTGCTATCTTTCTGATGATGCAAGATACCTTGCTTATTGTAGTGGAACTGCATGTTCCTCAATAATGATTGATATAACCCACAGCTGTAACATTGTCCGATTGGAAAATGAATAAAAGGTTCCAGCTTGAGACTGGACCAACTCTGAAGAGTCTTGAAGATAACTTGGAGTTCCAGAATATTGATTGGTAACCTTTCCTCCTGAAGAGGCCTAACTCCTTGTGCCCTCAGAGACCCCCAGACCAGAAGGCTGGCATCTGTCGAGATCACTCCAAAAGGGTAGCGAAATAGTAGAATCTGATCATTTGATCCAGTGTAATCTGAGACAAGCCAACTAGATTCCTGTTCCTGTGATGCAGAAGAGAGCGTTGCAGAGGCCTGCATGATGAAATCTGGAAAAATATAAATTATGCTTACCTGATAATTTCATTTCCATCTGTGGGAGGAGAGTTCACTGCTTTATTCATTAATTGTGGGAACAAATACCCAAGCTCTAGGGGACACTAAAGAAAATGGGAGGGTAAAAAGAGGCGAACCCTAAATTGAGGGTACCCTAAACCACCTAAACTCCCGACAAAAAAAATACTTCACCAGGAGCAGAAGGACAAAAAGGAAAAGGCACAAATAAGTGCCCAACAGTTAGAACCAGCAAGGCCCTTGCTAACGACCGCTCAGAATAACTAGAATCAACCGAGCCCAAAAGCCTCTGAGGAGTCAAAGTCCTGCAGGCTCTCAGCCCGTAAATAAACCTCGACCTGAAGGAAGGGAAACATCCACATTCCCCCTGAAAGGGAGAAGAAGGCCTCAGATAAAGGAGTCCAAAAGGACCCCCAGAAACACAAAAGGACAAGTGCATCTCGAAGAAAATCCCCAAGGGTAACTCTAAGAGAGTAAACAACGATGAAACAGGACAAACCGACGAATAAACCTACCGACCTAGAAGAGCAAGGGAGGAAAATCCCAAACCCCTATCTGCATGGATTCCAAGGGACCAAAGTAAACGCAATGCAATGCTAACTCGCATCCAGGATAGAGCAACCGAAAGACAAACCGTCCCTGGGAGCCGCAAAAACAGCATCAGAATATCTGAATATGTTCCTCCGAAAACCCATAGGCTTCCTACTGCAAAGGTGATCTAAGCGAACACAAGGCGCCAAACCTAGCCATCAAACTAGTAAACTTCACAGGACCGACTACAAAGTAGTGCAGAAAAACACCTACCCAAGAAAGCAGGAAAGGAAGGAAATAACCCAGAACCAGCAGAGAAAAAAAAACCTGCTGAGAAGGGATTTACTGCAAAGCCTCCCCTCTAAGGATGGCTCACAAGATCTATCTATGATACACGGTCAAAGTTCAACAGATAAAGACAGATCTCTGACCTTCACTCTGAGCAACGGACCAAGCACCAAAGTTACTGGCAATGTCCGAAAGACAAAGGAATTAAAAAATTCCCAGAAACACCAGGATCTTCAGGAAGGAAAAGGGAGGGGATCCAGACCCCCCCCCCCCCCAAAAAAAAGAGCTTGGGTTCCAGAACACAGCTGCAGCTCCCTTCCTGAAGACTAAGGACACTCACAAAAAGGGGACTCTCTGCTGAACTACAGCAATGGCATGTCACAAGAAAACCAGTCCTTCACCTGACACCCTGCACGCAAAGCAGGGGGGGAAACCCCACTGAACAGAGGAAGAAAGGACCTTCGAGTACCAGGCGGATATTGTGAAATGCCAAGTCCACCCCAAAAGGGGGGAAACAAAAAACAGAACAGCTCACCTGCACACAGGTATGGAGTGTAAAGCTGTAGATGGACCCAAAAGATCAAGCACCGAATGAAGAACCATTCGGCCACTACGGTCGACCCAGCCGAAAAGTCCAATTCTCCGATGAGCGAGAAAAATCTGCTCGTAGGAACAGAAGATGTCCCGGAAACGGGAACTGGTCCGACCCGAACCAGTCCTAAGTGATCTTGATTCAGAAACCCAAAATATCCAGTCAAAGACAAGTAAAAAAAAAAAAAAAATCAGACACCCAAAACCGGCTTTAAACAAACTAATAACCCCTGAAGAACCACCAGGATACCCCATCCGGACCAGACCTTGCATCACGGCCGATGCAATCCTAGTCACATCCAAGGCCCCATGGACACTGAAGTCACACAAGTATTCCAGACACAGAGTGCTTCAAGACCCTAGCAGGGTTCAAACTCCCAACCTAAAGGGTGCTAGGCAATGATAAAAGCCAAACAGCGACTCTGGCTGATCCCTAAAGGCTCTAGGGACAAACCCCCCTAAGTCCAAAGACTAAGGTAAACGAACCAGAGAACAGAGCCCAAACCTGGAAAATCTGGATTGAGAAGATAATTGACTCCAAGATCCTCTCAGGATCAACTTCTCGGAAGCACTACAGCTCTAGGATTTACGATAAACAAACATTCTAACCCCTGGCAGATGCAAACCCAAACACCTAAACAGAGGCAACACCCAAAAAGTAGACAACTACATAAACTGTCAAGCTCCAAAAGTATGGGAGCAGACGAGATCCCGGAAGTAGAACAAAGACCAACGCAACAGGCCCTAACTTCCTGAATCCAATAACCAGAAGGCCAATCCCCAGAAAATAGACAATAGATCCAATCAGCCTCGACCCTAAGGGAGAGCTACCGTCATCAAGGAAACAAAGTCTAAGAGGACAATACCAAAGGTAGCCTCAAAGAAGGAGACAAGAAAAATGCCGCCAGAACCTGGAACCACGGATTTCCATGGATCCTCTGAACCTCCAACCCACTATGGAAAGGAGAAAAACTCTAGCCCCTGAATCAAAAGATCCCAGGAGTCTACAGAGTACGCCCTAGCAGGATCCAAACCTCGGAAAACCCTGCCAGCTAAGCATGAATAGGACAATTAGGACTGAGCACAATCCCTCTGATGCCCCCAGAAGAAAAACGAGGACCAGTCTGACATCCTGGAACGAAAGGCCACCTATAACTTGTAACGCAAAACAAGAAAATGAAAATCAAGAATGAACCACTCGGCACCCCAACTGGACCAGCCACTAATAACGGGCACCATGTGTCTGATATAGACCCCCAGGGACAGAAAACTAGTACCCAATCAGGACCAACCTGAAGCATAGGGCACTTAAGGACTGCCCAAGGCCACAGAAAGTCATAACCCTAGAAGGGATAGACAATAAAACAGACAAACTATAGAATATAACAATGTCCTAACTTCCATGTAACTTCTGCGGCAGCGCCAATGCGACCACAAAATCACTGGTGTCAAATTCCAGAGAAGAAATTGTTCCCAAGGAAAAAAATATAAGACATGAGCTCTTAAAATTAAATAAAATACATCCTAACTGGATCAAATTAAAAGAGGGCAACACCCGCAAGTTAACGCCCAAGAAGAACGGACACACTAACAGGACCAGCCAATCAAAGATCCAAATCTCCCAAAGCTCAGAACTGAAATAGGATACCTTAAAGAAAAGAGTAAATTGGAGACGCAAGGAGATTACTTACCCCCCCCCCCGTCTAATCCAGCTTGCCGTCCGGGACAGAAGACAGAGGACCCCTCGACCCATCAGGACTGGGATCCTCCAGCACTGCCAAAATATGCCGTAGCAGGATACGAAGGTGCGCCAGTCTATAATGAAAGGCAAGACTTACCTCAGTTGGGACAGCTGACGACCCTGACCCCGAGGATTGGGCCCCTGAAGCCTCAGAGAAAACAGCTTCCCCAGTGAGCTGATTTGACCCTGACGATCCCCCGTCCGACGAGCCCTGGTTAACAGGATACAGACAATATCTCATGAACATCTCCCTTTCTGGAAGATGTAAATGCGCCAATGCCATAGATATGGCCATGCAGAATCCTGCCGTAACCTCTGGAGAAAGAGTAACAACATTAGGGACACCTGCTTGCGTAGCCAAAAAAGGTTCTAGGGTACTCACTTCGGCGGATATGGGGTCCCCAGGGGTGGATGGCACTGCGGACTCTAAGTTCCCCATTTCGGGAGAAAAGAGTACTCTAAAGCGGCATGCAGAACATAACTGATGGGCATGGATTACCCGGGCTATTTCATACTCTTCGCAAGAAGTAGAATCTGAATCAGAAACATCCATCTCCAAAAAAATCAGAATCCCCCATAACTTGTATAGAAATTATAGACAGAAAAATAAAAACAGCACCTTACACCTCCAATGGCTGGGGCACTCACCACCTCCTAAGACCCAGACAACTAGCGAAACAGACCCTCCCCTTCACCACATGGTCAGGAATACGGAAATGGTCCCAGAAAAAACAAATCTACCTACAGTCCTAAGAACCTAGATAGAACCACGAGTGGATCCAATCGAGAGCACCCACCTCAAGGACAGCATCTGTCAGGGGCAACAACCCCGCCGCAGCCCCTCAACCAAGCGATGGACCCCGACTAAAAATTCTCAGAGGGAAGAGACAAGACAGAAGAAAAGGAACAACGTCCAGGGTGACCAAGAGACAACTCGGAGCCACTCAGTAGGCTACACCCAAACAGACTATATGAAAAGTCAAGAAAGGACCAAAGAGACACAAACGAATCTCAAGGACCAACAAACGCAAAAAGAGCGAGACAGCGTGGATATGCGTCACCATATAAACGAGGATGTAAAGGAAAAATCCCCACCCCAGTGAGCAGGGGAAAACAGACCAAGTCCCACACCCCAGACCAAAAGAGACTGAGGACGCCTCACAGGCATGGAAAAATTTCCGAAGCTGTAGACAAACTCAGGAGAGAGAGACAGGAAGGATGACAAAAACTAGTGGCGCAAAAATAAGCAAAGCCCCTATCCGAAAACGAATACGAAACATCACGCTCCTGCGCAACTGAAACTGCGCAGAAACTACACCACTATAGGCCGCAGAGCAGCGGAACATCCTTCCTGATTAACCCTTCTGAACAAAGAGATCCCAAGGATCTAACTCCCCAGGGGGTTCAGAAAAACACCTCACAAGGGACCCTAAAGTACATGCTAGCATTCAAGGAGCAACATTCAAGGAGCCCTGGAGAAAAAAGCAACCTCCTGCAAGCTGGGTAGCAAGCTAACCGTAGGCCAAAATAGCTGACCAACAGAAACCCCACCAGGCATGCTTGAACAAAGCAACCAGACCCAAGGAAATCCCCAAAGACCTAAGGACACAATCCCTAAGGGAAGCCCGCAGGCATCAGATATAAAATAGCAAGTAATCGCAGCTGAGTACAAACTCAAGAACTGCAGCTTGCTAGACAGACAAGCTTACCACTAGGCCACCTAGGCTCAATAGCTTGCCAGCAGACAAGGAAACTAAAAGAGACAAGAGTCCCTCAGAAAAACGCAAGACAGGGAGCACGTGTTCCCAGGGCACCCAACTAATTTACAAATGATTGTACAGACACAGAATGTCCAAAGTGTTTAGTGACCAGCGCAAATCCTAGGACAGAAAGGAATACAGACCTCCCAGAACCCAACAAAAGGGCCAAGACTGAGATCAACCGCTCGAGCCCCCTTAACACAAGCAGCAAGGCGACCAACAAGCCTAACCCATCCTCCACAAAGGTATCAAACCAAAAATACCCCAGACACCCTAAAAGGGAGACAATAGGACCCATCCTGACCCAACCCCAAATTCCAAGGGCATAACAGGGACATACAGATAGGATAAAGAGCTAGACTGCCAGAACCGTACTCTCCCCCGAGATCCACGCCGGAATCATAAATGAGGAAACCAGAATTCCATAAGTCAGCGCCCAAGGCGACACGCCCCAAGCCGGACCAGCTGACAGGCTATCTCAACAAGGAAAAAGAACCTTGAATCAAAATCCAAGAAGGATACAAGAGATACTACGAAAAACACCTGCAGCATGAGTCCATAAGTGAAAAAAAACCTAATCCGTAGCCCCGAGGCACAGGACTCCAAGACCAGAGCCCACCACTGGCCCAACCCCCCAAGGGGCAATAAAGACGACCAAGGCACCAGTGACAACACCGGAAAAGTCAATCCAAAATCCCATTAGAGCCTAAACTACACGATGGCAAAGACTCTAGTAGAACCATCAATAGCAGCTCAAAAGGACATAACAACTCCACATGGTAAAGACCACACCCCTCGGATCAGGGATGTGAAAGGACGCGGTGAGATACCTCTGGTCCTGATGTCAGGTGCGGATTGACACGGGCCAGCCCAAGCGTTTCCGGCATCCAGACCCGAAGGTCCAGAAGAATAGTGTTTGTTGTTTTTTTTTTTTTAATATAAAAACAAATAACTGAACAAGAGAATCAGTAGGTCCCGCCGGACCAGCCAGGCGGAACATGCGTCACTAACAAGTAACAGGCCACACACAAAACTCAAGAATAAATCCGGGAACAACTTCCATAGAAGAACTTAAATCAAGCCATCCCAGAATTCCCATAGGGAAAAAAAGAAAGAAAAATAATTTGAACCTAATAAAAGAAAAACAAGGGCACCCACAGGCCTCCGCCCAGAAGGAACTATGTCTCCGCAGGACCTGCCAAACGGAAACCGTAACTTCCAGAAAAAAAGACTGGGAAAACTCACATTAGACCAACCGGGGAGAGACACATCCCCACTAGCCTATCTCAAAGAACCTTGCGAGAACTGAGAAGTCCTTGGACCATAAAGGAAAGGATTCACAGTCTGAACACCCGGAATAGGCAGGCAGGCACACAACTGCAAGGAAACTTCAGGGTCCTGAAAGCGAATCAGCGCCATTAAAATATTAAATCGAAAATGTCCCGCCATCTCCGGGGGAAACAATACACCCTGCCCGGAGGGGACATTGGCATTGGGGCCAACCTCAAAAGTAAAAGGAGTATGCGATTGGGAAGGCACCTCCTGAGGAGCAGAGCCCCCAGAGGCCGATGGCTCGGAAGGCCCAGAGTCCCCCGAGCCAGAGGGACCCGGCAAACTATCCAGGCACGAGAGACAAGATTGGCAGACTTGCGATAACAGGGCCAAATTACGGTCCTCATCCGAGGACAACTCAGAATTACAATCCTCATCCGAGGACGACTCAGAATCAGATATAAAAATAGTCCCGGCATTAGAATCCTCCATGGCTTAAGACTGCACAAGATTAACAGAGATTGGGGAAAAAAGAGAGAATGGCACCCGAGACCCACAATCGCCTATGACCAGAACTCAGCGGAGCAGACTCTCTTTTGCCGTCACTCAGTCAGGAATGCGGAAGGGGAAGAACCACCACCCAACCGTAAAAACTCGCCCGGTCACCAGATGCCCCGCAAAATCCCAAAAAGAGTGCCACTAAAGGGCGGCAAAACTGAGCCCACAGAAAAAGTTAATCAAGTTTGAATAAAAACAGAATTTATGTTTACCTGATAAATTACTTTCTCCAACGGTGTGTCCGGTCCACGGCGTCATCCTTACTTGCGGGATATTCTCTTCCCCAACAGGAAATGGCAAAGAGCCCAGCAAAGCTGGTCACATGATCCCTCCTAGGCTCCGCCTACCCCAGTCATTCGACCGACGTTAAGGAGGAATATTTGCATAGGAGAAACCATATGATACCGTGGTGACTGTAGTTAAAGAAAATAAATCATCAGACCTGATTAAAAAACCAGGGCGGGCCGTGGACCGGACACACCGTTGGAGAAAGTAATTTATCAGGTAAACATAAATTCTGTTTTCTCCAACATAGGTGTGTCCGGTCCACGGCGTCATCCTTACTTGTGGGAACCAATACCAAAGCTTTAGGACACGGATGAAGGGAGGGAGCAAATCAGGTCACCTAAATGGAAGGCACCACGGCTTGCAAAACCTTTCTCCCAAAAAATAGCCTCAGAAGAAGCAAAAGTATCAAACTTGTAAAATTTGGTAAAAGTGTGCAGTGAAGACCAAGTCGCTGCCCTACATATCTGATCAACAGAAGCCTCGTTCTTGAAGGCCCATGTGGAAGCCACAGCCCTAGTGGAATGAGCTGTGATTCTTTCAGGAGGCTGCCGTCCGGCAGTCTCGTAAGCCAATCTGATGATGCTTTTAATCCAAAAAGAGAGAGAGGTAGAAGTTGCTTTTTGACCTCTCCTGTTACCAGAATAAACAACAAACAAGGAAGATGTTTGTCTAAAATCCTTTGTAGCATCTAAATAGAATTTTAGAGCGCGAACAACATCCAAATTGTGCAACAAACGTTCCTTCTTCGAAACTGGTTTCGGACCCAAAGAAGGCACGACTATCTCCTGGTTAATGTTTTTGTTAGAAACAACTTTTGGAAGAAAACCAGGTTTAGTACGTAAAACCACCTTATCTGCATGGAACACCAGATAAGGAGGAGAACACTGCAGAGCAGATAATTCTGAAACTCTTCTAGCGGAAGAAATTGCAGCCAAAAACAAAACTTTCCAAGATAATAACTTAATATCAACGGAATGTAAGGGTTCAAACGGAACCCCCTGAAGAACTGAAAGAACTAAGTTGAGACTCCAAGGAGGAGTCAAAGGTTTGTAAACAGGCTTGATTCTAACCAGAGCCTGAACAAAGGCTTGAACATCTGCCAGCTCTTTGTGAAGTAACACAGACAAGGCAGAAATCTGTCCCTTCAAGGAACTTGCAGATAATCCTTTCTCCAATCCTTCTTGAAGAAAGGATAGAATCCTAGGAATCTTTACCTTGTCCCAAGGGAATCCTTTAGATTCACACCAACAGATATATTTTTTCCATATTTTGTGGTAAATTTTTCTAGTTACAGGCTTTCTGGCCTGAACAAGAGTATCAATAACAGAATCTGAGAACCCTCGCTTTGTTAAGATCAAGCGTTCAATCTCCAAGCAGTCAGCTGGAGTAGGACCAGATTCGGATGTTCGAACGGACCTTGAACAAGAAGGTCTCGTCTCAAAGGTAGCTTCCATGGTGAAGCCGATGACATATTCACCAGATCTGCCTACCAAGTCCTGCGTGGTTACGCAGGAGCTATCAAGATCACCTACGCCCTCTCCTGATTGATCCTGGCTACCAGCCTGGGGATGAGAGGAAACGGCGGGAATAAATAAGCTAGGTTGAAGGTCCAAGGTGCTACTAGTGCATCTACTAGAGTCGCCTTGGGATCCCTGGATCTGGACCCGTAGCAAGGAACCTTGAAGTTCTGACGAGAGGCCATCAGATCCATGTCTGGAATGCCCCACAGTTGAGTGATTTGGGCAAAGATTTCCGGATGGAGTTCCCACACCCCCGGATGCAATGTCTGACGAATCAGAAAATCCGCTTCCCAAGTTTCCACTCCTGGGATGTGGATTGCAGACAGGTGGCAGGAGCGAGTCTCCGCCCATTGAATGATTTTGGTCACTTCTTCCATCGCCAGGGAACTCCTTGTTCCCCCCTGATGGTTGATGTACGCAACAGTCGTCATGTTGTCTGATTGAAACCGTATGAACTTGGCCCTCGCTAGCTGAGGCCAAGCCTTGAGAGCATTGAATATCGCTCTCAGTTCCAGAATATTTATCGGTAGAAGAGATTCTTCCCGAGACCAAAGACCCTGAGCTTTCAGGGATCCCCAGACCGCGCCCCAGCCCATCAGACTGGCGTCGGTCGTGACAATGACCCACTCTGGTCTGCGGGAGGTCACCCCTAGCGACAGGTTGTCCAGGGACAGCCACCAACGGAGTGAGTCTCTGGTCCTCTGATTTACTTGTATCTTCGGAGACAAGTCTGTATAGTCCCCATTCCACTGACTGAGCATACACAATTGAAATGGTCTTAGATGAATGCGCG
This sequence comes from Bombina bombina, assembly GCF_027579735.1. Lineage (NCBI taxonomy): Eukaryota > Metazoa > Chordata > Amphibia > Anura > Bombinatoridae > Bombina > Bombina bombina. Next base: position 24,898 of record NW_026510881.1, read on the forward strand.
CAAAAGGAACTATGTCCATTGCCGCTACCATCAAACCTATCACTTCCATGCACTGTGCTATGGAAGGAAGAGGAACGGAAGGAAGTATCCGACAAGAGTTTAGAAGTTTTGTTTTTCTGGTCTCTGTCAGAAAAATCCTCATTTCTAAGGAGTCTATTATTGTTCCCAAGAAGGGAACTCTTGTCGACGGAGATAGAGAACTCTTTTCCACGTTCACTTACCATCCGTGAGATCTGAGAAAGGCCAGGACTATGTCCGTGTGAGCCTTTGCTTGAGGAAGGGACGACGCTTGAATCAGAATGTCGTCCAAGTAAGGTACTACAGCAATGCCCCTTGGTCTTAGCACCGCCAGAAGGGACCCTAGTACCTTTGTGAAAATCCTTGGAACAGTGGCTAATCCGAAAGGAAGCGCCACGAACTGGTAATGCTTGTCCAGGAATGCGAACCTTAGGAACCGATGATGTTCCTTGTGGACAGGAATATGTAGATACGCATCCTTTAAATCCACCGTGGTCAAGAATTGACCTTTCTGGATGGAAGGATTGTTCGAATGGTTTCCATTTTGGACGATGGAACCTTGAGAAACTTGTTTAGGATCTTGAGATCTAAGATTGGTCTGAACGTTCCCTCTTTTTTGGGAACTACGAACAGATTGGAGTAGAACCCCATCCCTCGTTCTTTTAATGGAACAGGATGAATCACTTCCAGAAGATAACCTTGGAAGACTATTTCTAGCGCCCAAGGATCCAGAACATCTCTTGCCCAAGCCTGAGTGAAGAGAGAGAGTCTGCCCCCCACCAAATCCGGTCCCGGATCGGGGGCCCGCATCTCATGCTGTCTTGGGAGCAGTGGCAGGTTTCTTGGCCTGCTTTCCTTTGTTCCAGCCTTGCCTTGGTCTCCAGGCTGGATTGGCTTGAGAAGTATTACCCTCCTGCTTAGAGGACGTAGCACTTGGGGCTGGTCCGTTTCTGCGAAAGGGACGAAAATTAGGTTTATTTTTGGCCTTGAAAGACCTATTCTGAGGAAGGGCGTGGCCCTTGCCCCCAGTGATATCAGAGATAAACTCTTTCAAGTCAGGGCCAAACAGTGTTTTCCCCTTGAAAGGAATGTCAAACAATTTGTTCTTGGAAGACGCATCCGCTGACCAAGATTTTAACCAAAGCGCTCTGCGCGCCACAATAGCAAACCCAGAATTTTTCGCCGCTAACCTAGCCAATTGCAAGGTGGCGTCTAGGGTGAAAGAATTAGCCAATTTAAGAGCACGAATTCTGTCCATAATCTCCTCATAAGAAGAAGAATTACTAATAATCGCCTTTTCTAGCTCATCGCACCAGAAACACGCGGCTGTAGTGACAGGGACAATGCATGCAATTGGTTGTAGAAGGTAACCTTGCTGAACAAACATCTTTTTTAGCAAACCTTCTAATTTTTTATCCATAGGATCTTGGAAAGCACAACTATCTTCTATGGGTATAGTGGTGCGCTTGTTTAGAGTAGAAACCGCCCCCTCGACCTTGGGGACTGTCTGCCATAAGTCCTTTCTGGGGTCGACTATAGGAAACAATTTTTTAAATATGGGGGGAGGTACGAAAGGTACACCGGGCCTGTCCCATTCTTTATTAACAATGTACGCCACCCGCTTGAGTATAGGAAAAGCTTCGGGGGGCCCCGGGGCCTCTAGGAACTTGTCCATTTTACATAGTGTTTCTGGAATGACCAGATAATCACAATCATCCAAATTGGATAACACCTCCTTAAGCAGAGCGCGGAGATGTTCCAACTTAAATTTAAAAGTAATCACATCAGGTTCAGCTTGTTGAGAAATTTTTCCTGAATCTGAAATTTCTCCCTCAGACAAAACCTCCCTGGCCCCCTCAGACTGGTGTAGGGGCCCTTCAGAAACAATATCATCAGCGGCCTCATGCTCTTCAGTATTTTCTAAAACAGAGCAGTCGCGCTTTCGCTGATAAGTGGGCATATTGGCTAAAATGTTTTTGATAGAATTATCCATTACAGCCGTTAATTGTTGCATAGTAAGGAGTATTGGCGCGCTAGATGTACTAGGGGCCTCCTGTATGGGCAAAACTGGTGTAGACGAAGGAGGGGATGATGCAGTACCATGCTTACTCCCCTCACTTGAGGAATCATCTTGGGCATCATTTTTACTAAATTTATTATGACATAAATCACATCTATTTAAATGAGAAGGAACCTTGGCTTCCCCACAGTCAGAACACAATCTATCTGGTAGTTCAGACATGTTAAACAGGCATAAACTTGATAACAAAGCACAAAAAACGTTTTAAAATAAAACCGTTACTGTCACTTTAAATTTTAAACTGAACACACTTTATTACTGCAATTGCGAAAAAGTATGAAGGAATTGTTCAAAATTCACCAAAATTTCACCACAGTGTCTTAAAGCCTTAAAAGTATTGCACACCAAATTTGGAAGCTTTAACCCTTAAAATAACGGAACCGGAGCCGTTTTTATATTTAACCCCTTTACAGTCCCTGGAATCTGCTTTGCTGAGACCCAACCAAGCCCAAAGGGGAATACGATACCAAATAATGCCTTCAGAAAGACTTTTCTATGTATCAGAGCTCCACACACATGCAGCTGCATGTCATGCTGTTCTCAAAAACAAGTGCGCCATACCGGCGCGAAAATGAGGCTCTGACTATGATTAGGGAAAGCCCCAATAGAATAAAGTGTCTAAAACAGTGCCTGCCGATATTATTTTACAAAAAATACCCAGATTAAATGATTCCTCAAGGCTAAATATGTGTAAATATGATCGATTTAGCCCAGAAAATGTCTACAGTCTTAATAAGCCCTTGTGAAGCCCTTATTTACTGTGTGAATAAAAATGGCTTACCGGATCCCATAGGGAAAATGACAGCTTCCAGCATTACATCGTCTTGTTAGAATGTGTCATACCTCAAGCAGCAAAAGACTGCTCACTGTTCCCCCAACTGAAGTTAATTCCTCTCAACAGTCCTGTGTGGAACAGCCATGGATTTTAGTAACGGTTGCTAAAATCATTTTCCTCATACAAACAGAAATCTTCATCTCTTTTCTGTTTCAGAGTAAATAGTACATACCAGCACTATTTTAAAATAACAAACTCTTGATTGAATAATAAAAACTACAGTTAAACACTAAAAAACTCTAAGCCATCTCCGTGGAGATGTTGCCTGTACAACGGCAAAGAGAATGACTGGGGTAGGCGGAGCCTAGGAGGGATCATGTGACCAGCTTTGCTGGGCTCTTTGCCATTTCCTGTTGGGGAAGAGAATATCCCGCAAGTAAGGATGACGCCGTGGACCGGACACACCTATGTTGGAGAAATAGGGATAACTCGAAGGTATAGTTCTAGGCCGTGTAAACCACAACCGAAAGAACAAGCCAATATGTGCCACATAGGCATATGTCTCGGCCGCAGAGCTCCTATGCACATACACAAGCAGGTCACATAAGAAACATAACAAAAAGCCCTTCCCCGTTAACTAATCCACCCTAAGGAGGAATTATCCCATGATTCCCAGATCGGAGCAGAAGGTGCCTCAGCGAGGCACATACTTAACTGTCATAATAATCACATTACAGATAATGGAATAAAATGAAACGATCTTACCGGAATCTACGCCGTGGAACAGGAACACAGCCCTTCAAGTGTGACGAATAGTATCATTGTCTCCGTCATGGACTTGAGAGAAGACAGCATGTAGCGAAACGAAGTTCGGCAACGCCAAGTGCTGAAACGGAGCTGTGAATAAGGGTTTGGATGGTGTCGCAGGGGAAGCTCCCACTGCATCTCCGGACTCTCACTTTCGCCCAAGCCCTCCATGAGAGACTGACAGGACTACGTAAAGGGACACTGAACCCAATTTTTTTCTTTTGTGATTCAGATAGAGCATGCAATTTTTAGCAACTTTCTAATTTATTCCTATTATCAAATTGTCTTCATTCTCTTAGTATCTTTATTTGAAATGCAAGATTGTAAGTTTAGATGCCGTCCCATTTTTTGTGAATAACCTGGGTTATTCTTGCTGATTGGTGGATAAATTCATCCACCAATAAAAAAGTTCTGTCCAGAGAACTGAACCAAAAAAGAAGCTTAGATGCCTTCTTTTTTAAATAAAGATAGCAAGTGAACGAAGAAAAATTCATAATAGGAGTAAATTAGAAAGTTTCTTAAAATTGCATGCTCTATCTGAATCATAAAAGAAAAAATTTGGGTTCAGTGTCCATTTAAAACTCCGATCTCATGTCGAAGGGGAGCACCCTCCATAAGAGACATATGAAAAAGAAATAAAAGTAAAATAATTTAAAAAGAAAAACTTCTGACACATCTCTGCCAACCTCCTGGGACGAAAGGCAAAGAATGACTGGGGGATAGGGGAAGTGGGAAGAGAATTTATGCCTTTGGCTGGTGGGTCTTTGCCTCCTCCTGGTGACCAGGTTCTTATTTCCCATAAGTAATGAATGCGGATGAGGACTCTTTCCCATTAGGAAAGAAACAAAACGCACCAAGGCCACAAGGGCCGCGCAGCCTGACAAAAAAGGCCTTCATGTTCCGATAGCCACGAGCCCAAGAGACACTACACATTAGCAGACAGAATCACATAACAAACATGATTAAAGTCCCCCCTGATCAATAACCCCCGTCAGGAGATATTAACCCTCGATTCCATAAGATAAAGGAGTCCCACTGAGACCCTACTTCTTTGTTTACATTACACTTCACACATTGGAGTAAAATGAAACAATCTTACCGGAATTCACGTCGTGGAATCTCCGTACTCTAACTTTCATCCATGCTCTCACTGAGAGGCTGACAGGACTACTTAAAACTCCAGTCCCATTTCGAAGAGTACTACCCTCCATAAGAGACTATCCTTAATCTTCCGACACTTCTCTGCCAACCTCCTGTGACGAAAGGCAAAGAATGACTGGGGGATGGCTGGGATTTCTTTGCCTCCTCCTGGTGGCCAGGTTCTAAATTGAATCAATGAATGAAGCAGTGGACTCTCCTCATTAAGATGGAAAGAGAACCGCATCTGAGGCAGCAACCATCAACCCCACTACATCCATACACTTAGCCACAGTTGGAAGGAGATTGTACCTCAACCTGGCAAAAGCTGCCTATTATAGACCCCAAGGAGACTCAAGTGATTGGAACCAAAAAGATCATTGGTATACTTATTCACCAATCATGTCTGCAAAACAGACATAGCAGGGCTTCCATGTGCTCAACTGCCTGAAAGGAGGGAGCCTGGATCAGAATATCATCCAGATAAAGAACAACTGAAATCCACCTTTAGGATCCACAACACTTTGGTAAATACTCTGGGGGCTGTATAAAATAATATAGAAGTTGAACTTTCTTGGTTGAGATAGCATGTGCAGACTTTTTAGATTACTTTTTTTATTACTTGATTACCATGGTAACCTTTGTTGAAAAGCATACCTAGATACAATTGGGAGCTTGCTGGTTATTGGTTGCTGCATATATATGCCTCTTGTCTTTGGCTCACCGGTAGTGTTCTGCTAGGTCCCAGTAGAGCAGTGCTTACCTGGAGCTGACTTTAACTATGTGTTTAGCCCCTTTGCAGGGTTTAAACACAGAGTATTTTATTATTGTAGCTTTAGTTGCATATAACTATTAGAGTATTTTCTTTTTATACGTTTATGTCCCGTTAAAAGTCAGGGTTTGACAGATCTTAGGAGCCATAGAACCACAGCCCTAGGAATTCTAGGTCTAGGTTGTAATTTTGATTTACTGTCCCTGCACAATGTAGGTAACTATTATTGTTTTAAGATTGAGAATTAATGCTTCATAGACTACTGAATGAGCCATTTGGATTTTTTTCTACTCTCACCCATTATTCTGTGGGACAACCTCAGCTAAGAGCTGTGACACCCCAGTCTGCTAAACTATTACATAAATACTATTAAATGCACTTAAAAATCCGCAAAATCAAAAACACTAGTTTTAACACTGAAAAATAATCCAGAATGATATACACATAATATAGTAGCATATGACTCAATGCACTGTTGTACAAAAAGTGATAAAAATATTTGACTAATAAAAATAATTTTCATAATTTATTCTAACTTTGTGTAGATATAAAAAGAGTAGGTTTCCTACTTTCTTGCAAACAGAAAAAAATGAATGAACATGGTGCTCCATCTGCAGTTCTGAAATATTATTACACTATAGGAAATGAGACCACATCACAATGTCAGTGGTTACATATCTAATGTTGGAGTAAACTCTACAGCTGATTTGTCATATACTCTTGCTTAAATTTACTCACAATATTAGAAGTCCGTCATATATTAATCTAAGCATCAATTTACAAAGAATATGTAATGAACACCAGGTAGGGAAATTATATCCAGACAAAAAAAATAAAACAGGTGGTATTCTGCAGTACTTACTTGGCCATTACACGTCTTACATTGTGTGCATAAAGAGCTGGGTCTTTCTTCTCTTCTTCAGATGGAGTATAAATAGGAAGAAACTAAATAATATAAAACAAAAACACACAAAACATTAGTTTATTGGTGCAGATTGAGATAGTGAGAACAACACTAGTTGAAGGTGTTTGTTTTTATATATGCAAATGAAAGGCACTGGTCTCCTCTAAATATGCAAAAATACCAAAATATATATATATATATATATCTATATATATATATATATATCTTACCTGATCATTTTCTTTTCTTATTTTTTTTTTTTTTAAAAAACACACACACACATATATATATATATATATATATATATATATATATATATATATATATATATATATATATATATATATATATATATATATATATATATATATGTATATGTAGAGTCTACAACTGCATTTATTACTTTTGGGATTTTAGAAACCGGCCACCAGGAGGAGGCAAAGACACCCCAGCCAAGGGCTTAAATACCTTCCCCACTTCCCTCATCCCCCAGTCATTCTGCCGAGGGAACCAGGAACAGTAGGAGAAATATCAGGGTGAAAAAGGTGCCAGAAGAAAAAAAAAATATGGCCGCCCCATAGGATACAACGCAGGTGGGGAGCTGTGGACTCTTCCCGTCAGAAGAGAAGAAAATTATCAGGTAAACATAATTTAAGTTTTTCTTCTTAAACAGGAAGAGTCCACAGCTGCATTTATTATATTTTTGAAAACAATACCCAAGCTAGAGAGGACACTGAATGCAAAACGGCCGGGTACAAAAGGCGGCCCCTTCTGAGGGCACCACAGCCTAAAACCCAAAACTCCAGACAGAAAAAAAACTGCTTCACAAAAGGACCTTCAGAACCCAAAGGGACTAGGACCAAGAAAGGGAACTCCAAAGGAGTGAACCAGGATGAAACAGGGCACCTATGAAAGGACCCTTCCGACCTAGCAAAGCAAGTGAGGACTTGCAAAGCCCCCTCTACCTAAAACAAAGGAGCAAGAAATGTCCTGAGAACCTAAAAGGAGGAAAGAAAAATCCCTCCCTTACACAGAGCGCACACTCACACTCAGAATAGAGCAACCGAAAAACAAACCATCCCCAGGAGCCGCTGGAAAAAAAAAACAGCATGAGATATCTGAATATGCTCCTCCAAGCCATAGGCGTCCTGCTACAAATAAGGACTTAACAACCACAGGTCTCCACCCTAGCTATGAAACGCACATGACCTTCTTCTTCAGAAGAACTTCAAATCAGTGCAGGACAGGACCTTCCCAAAAGGGACAGGAAAGGAAGGAATCAAACCCAGAACCAGGTAGAGAAAACTACCTGCCGAGGAGGGACCCACCGCGAAGCTTCTCACTCAAAGAAGGTTCACTATAACTATGATATGCGGCTAAGAGCAACAGATCAAACAGATCCCTGACTCTCGCTCCAGTAACGGACTCAGCACCAAAGTGCCCGAAAGACTTAGGGATTCAAAGTACCCCGAATCATAAAGATCTGCAGGAAAGAATAATCCATCCCTTCACACTGACATCCTGCACACCAGGCAGGGGGGGCAACCCTACCGACCGAGGCAGAAAAACACCTCCAAGCACCAGGTGGATACAGTGGGATGTCAAATTCACCCCCAAAGGGAGGAAAGGAGAAACCAAAACCAACAATATGCTAGTACACAATCAAGGTGCTAATGGCTGCAGCTGGTTTCAAATTGTAAACATTCTGCTCGCTAGACAGCTAAGTTAACCATCAGACTAGAACAGCAGGGCTGAAGCGTAAAGCTGCTCAAAGAGGTCAAATACCGAACAAAAACCATCCGGTCACTAAGGCCGGCCCAGAAGAAATCTAGCTTCCCCTGCAAGGGAGAGATCACTCCCGTAGGAACAGAAGACGTCCTGGATCAGGAAACTGGGCCGTCCAGAACCAGACCTAAGGGATCTGGATACAGACCCCCAAAAATCCAGTCAAAGACAGGACAAACAGACCCGACACCCGAAAACTCGGAGCCGGCTCAACTACTTAAAAACCCCTGAGGAACCCTAGGTTACCCCATCCAGAGTAGACTTGCACCATAGGTGAAGCAATAACTGTCATATCCAAGACAACTTGGACACTGAACACACACGAAAACGTCCCATACTCAGAGAGCTTAGGACACCCGCAGCGGGATACAACTCCCCACAGAAGGGTCATAGGTAGTAGTGAAGCCACAAAGCCACTCTGGAAGGCCCTAAGGACAACTTCCACTAAGTCCAAAGACTAAGAACGTACAAGAAAAAACAGAAAACTCTGCTTAGGAATGCTAGCTGTCACCAGAATCACAAAACAGATAACAGGAGCTTTACCTGGGTACAACCAACAACCTCTTGCTTCATGAGCGGGGGAGCCAACCACTACACCACCGCTCCAATAGAAACTGGATTGATAAGCTAACAAAAGTCTCCAAGATCCTCAGGATCCATGCAAATTTGGTCGCCTGCAAATCATGATTTAGGCGAGGATATGTGTCACCCATCAGTGAAGGGGCACTCGCTGTAATGAACACCTAAACACAGCTGGATACGAACTCTTGACCCTCAGCTTTAAAGGCAGCCAGGTGTACCACTAAGTCAATGAGGGGCACCATCTCTGACACCCCAACAGCTCGAGGATGGAAGAAGGAACATGAATCCTAACCCCTAGTGGGAGACATCCAAAATGCCTAAGCAGGGGCGACACAGTAAAGGTGGGAGACAACCATCTGAAAATACCCCAAAGAATGGGAGCAGACGAAATCCCGGAAGCAGAGTAGCCAAAGGCTTTAACTTCCAGCAACAGATGACCTGATGCCAACCAAGGAAAAAGGACAAAAGGCCCCTCACCTAAACCCGAAGGAAGCGGTACCGTCATCAAGGAAAAACAAATTCCAAAAGGGGAACCTCAAAATAGAAAATGAGGACAATCGCCCTGAGAGATCCCTAGTAGGATCTGCATGCCCACAAGGAACAGGACAGTTACGACTGACCCTGATGCCCCAAAAGGCAGATCGAGAACCAGCCTGACGTCAGTGAACGAAGGCTTCGCTTCCTCTACCATGATCTTTTATTTTTTTATTATTTTATTTTAACCCTGCCTGGGCAGAGCCTCAAATAATTATTGGGAGGTTCACCTCACGAAAACTCTTAGCAAAAAGCAAAGCATTATTCGAGCTGAAGAGACCCCAAAATAATAAACTCCTCATCCGAGTAACACCACCCAGCCAGGTCAGCCAGTTACACCGACACCACGTGGATGATATAGACCATAAGGAACAGAGATAGCGCCCTATCAGGACCAGCCTGCTACATGGGGCACTCCAACTGACCCAGGCCACAGAAAATTCGAGACCCCGATAGGAATCGACAAAAAGGATATAAGACATAACAATGTACAAACACCTTAACATGCAACTTCCACGGAAGCGCTCAAGTGACCACAAAATCGCTAGTATCAGCTACCAGAGAAGAAATATTTCCCAAGGAAAAAATCATAAGACATGAGCTTCTTAAGTACAAAATGAAATACATCCTACCGGATCAAAGAAAAATAGGGCAGCACCCACAGGTGAACGCCCAAGAAGAATGGGTACACCAACAGGACCAGCCAATCAGAGACCTATTCTCCCAAAGCTCAGAACTGGAATAAGATACCCAAAAAAAAAAGGAAAAATTGGAGACAGGGAGATTACTTCATCACCACACGTCTAACCCAGCTTGCCGTCTGGAACAGAAGACCGAGGATCCCTCACCCTATTAGCACTAGGATCCTCCAGCACCGCCAAAACATGCCGTAGTAGGACACAAAGGCACGCCAGTCTGTAAAGAAAAGAAAGACTTACCATCGCTGGGGCAACTGACGACCCCAACCCTGAGGGTTGGGCCCCTGAAGCTTCAGAGGAAATCGCTTCCCCAGATGGCTGATCTGACCCAGAGGATCCCACACCTGACGATCCCCTGTTAGCATAACACAGACAGTATCTCAGGAACACCTCCTCTGGAAGATGCACCAACGCAATAGATATGGCCATGCAGAACCGTGCCGTAACCTCTGGAGGAAACAAGCCGCCTTCCGGAGAAGGGGTAACAGCATTAGGGACACCTGCTTGCGTAGCCAAAGAAAGTTCTAGGGGACGCGCGCGCGCACGGATATGGGATCCCCAGGGACGGATGGCTCGGCAGACTAAGTTTCCTTTCACAGGAGAAGAGAGCACTCTAGAGCGGCATTCGGAACATAACTGATGGGCATTGATTACCCGTGCCATTTCATACTCGTCACAAGAAGTAGAATCTGAATCGCAGACATCTGTCTCTAAAAAATCAGAATCCTCCATAACTTGGTATATAGAAATTATGGATAGACAAAAATAAAAATTGCACATTACACCCCCACCTCCTGAGACCCAGACAGCTAGCGGACCGAACTTTTCCCTCTGTCGCCACGCGGTCAGGAATACGGAAATGGAACACAAAAGCGTGCCACGCCTCGTCACAAGGTGCATCATGCAGGCCATAGAAAAATGCGCCAAAGCCTACAAGGGCTGCGCAGCCTGACAAGAAAAGGCTGTTATGTTCCGAACTAGCCACAAGCCCAAGTAACGCTACACATTAGCAGACAGAATCACAAACATGATTAAAATCCCCCCTGTTCAATAATCCCCTCAGGAGATATTAACCCTTGAATCCTTACAAAGATAAAAAGGAGTCCCACTGAGACCCTGACTTCTTCGTTTACATTACTTATCACATCATCAAAATGAAACAATCTTACCGGAATCAACGCCATGGAACAGGAACATGGCCCTTCAAGTGTGACAGATAGTAGCCTCGTTTCTGACATGAACTTGAGAGAAGAAAGCAGGCAGCCAAACTCGTCAATGCTGATTGCTAAGGAGCCGTTAATATGAGTCGGGATAGTTTCACAGAAAGACTCTCCCTGCATCTCTGGACTCTAACTTTTATCCATGCTCTCACTGAGAGGCTGACAGGATTACTTAAAACTCCAGTCCCATTTCGAAGAGTACTACCCTCCATAAGAGACTATCTAAAATCTTCCGACGCTTCTCTGCCAACCTCCTGCAATGAAAGGCAAAGAATGACTGGGTGATGAGGGAAATGGGGGAGGTATTTAAGCCCTTGGCTGGGGTGTCTTCACCTCCTCCTGGTGGCCAGGTTCTGAATTCCCAAAAATAATGAATGCAGCTGTGGACTCTTCCCGTTTAAGAAGAAAAAAAATATATATGGGTATTTTTAAACTTTAAATAAAAAAAATAAAAAAAAGAGAGATAAGTGAAATTTTAATTAATGGGGCAGGGAGAGGATGTAGTCCTATTCTTTAATCTCTACACAAATGGTTATTTATAAAATGATTCACCTTATTCAAAGGATTGTTGGTGCAGACCCTCAAATTAACTTTTTAAACTTTTTAAAAAAGAGAGATAAATGAAAGGGGTATGATGAGGCCCCGCTTGATAATTTCAAAGGGGTGAAACGTACATGGCGTTGGCTTGCTGGACCTAATATGCTATTTTAATGGCACTTTAATACATAGCATCATCCTGATTGGGAGCCGAGGAAGGTAGCCCCTACAAGTTAAGAATGAAATTGGGCTTTAATTTGCTGTTAAACTCCCCCCGGATTGCATTACACACCTGCTTGAAAACACTACACCTTTTTGCAGTGAGCAGAGGGCGGTGACGTCAGACCCAAGAGCACTCTGGGAAAACCTGTATGTGTGAGGAGCAGGGAGACTGTTCTCCATGAGAGCGGTGCATCTTGGAGATCTATACTTCTTATGATTCAAATAACTGCCTTTGATTTCCATGGATCCGGTAAGAGGAGGTGGATAGCGGGTGCAGTTTGACCTAAAGAGCGGTTTTGTACCGCGGCCGCTGATGGCACTTTGTAGGACTTCAAGCAAGATCTGTAAATAGCCCTTTTGAAGCAAAATGCTAGCTTGGGTTAAACGGCTCTGATTGATGATAGAGCATTTAAGGGAGCTGTGAAGTTGGCTCAATACAGTTTGAATATAACAGCTTTGTTTTGCAAAAACTACAGGATGGACAATCCCAATGGTTTTTGTATTTAGTTCTTTGTTTGGATGATGAACTAACCTTGGATGGAGAATTTGAGGTTAACCATCCAATATGAGCAATGGACGATATGTGCCTATTCAAATATGCTATAAGGTCTTAAAGGGACATATTAACCCTTTGAGTGCTAAGCTGAATTCTATATTTTTCTGTTTTTTACTATTTCAAAAAAACTTTTTTTAAACTTTTTTATTTTTCCCCCCAGATCCCCAAGACTTCTACCATTGGAATGGTTAGGCGATTACCTTTCCAATGGTAGGTCTTGGGGGTCTGTAGCTACTTAGATCCCTGAGATACAGGTTTCTAAACAGCATGCCCCCTTTCCCTATACTTTGTATGGACAATTTTAAATAAAGTTGCGCAGTGACGTCATCACGTCATTGCGCGTGACGTCACCGCGCGTAATGGGAAGCCCCGGCGATGCCTGTCACTATGCAGGCCCGATCGCCGGTGTAGGAGCTGGTGGGGGCCCCCAGATTGGAAAAAAGTAGTTGAGTGCTAATGACCGCTCTGAGCCGTCATTAGCACTCAAGGGGTTAAAGGGACACTGAGCCCACATTTTTTCTTTCGTGTTTCAGATAGAGCATGTAATTTTAAGCAACTTTCTAATTTACTCCTATTATCAATTTGTCTTCGTTCTCTTGCTATCTTTATTTGAAAAAATAGGCATCTAAGCTAAGGAGCCAGACAATTTTTGGTTCAGTACTCTGGACAGCACTTGTTTATTGGTGGGTGAATTTATCCACCAATCAACAAGAACAACCCAGGTTGTTCACCAAAAATGAGCCGGCACCTAAACTAACATTCTTGCTTTTCAAATAAAAATACCAAGAGAATGAAGAAAATTTGATAATAGCAGAAAATTAGAAAGTTTCTTAAAATTGCATGCTCTATCTGAATCACAAAAGAAAAAATGTGGGTTCAGTGTCCCTTCAAGTGTTGCATTTATATGTAATGTGTTGAAGTAAACGGTTTAATAAGCACTTTTAATAAAGTAAGTTATTACTTACCACTTGCTGCCTGTTTTTTAATCACCTTTACCCTTCAAATCTGATATTTTGGACCACCGAGGGTTCCTGATTTGCTGGAGTTCTAAGTCTACTAGGTGACCATATTGATCCCAGTTTGCCTCTGCAGCACCAAGGGATGTGCTCCACCAAATGTGAGTGAATACAATACACTTATACCATACATTGTGTACCTACAGTACTAGGCCATATAGGCACCCTATTGTGCTTTACATTACCCTCTACAGGTCATCACACCTTGACCAGAGGCCAGTCTTCTGGGTGACTGTCATCTGATCCCAGATTGCTCCTTCCACACCATTAGGCATGTTTTATTACATGTGAGTGAAAACATCACTTCTGTTACACCGATTACCCTACTATATTGGGCCATGTGGCGCTTCTGTTCTTCTCTTTCCATTACAGATTACTGACCTTGGATCATGGCCTTGATCCTTTACAGATAGCTGCCTCTTCGGATTTGATCACACATCCATATTGATACCATTCAAAAGCCACCAATGGACTTTTTTGTACTCTGATAGCCATCATTTGTTAGTAGTATATATTAATTACCTAGCCCATCCCTTAATATACTATTGCACACATATTTAAGATATCTATATCATTATTGGTTGTTTCTATTTCTATTTTTATTCTCATTTACACTGTGTATATTTCTCAACATTGGTTCTAATTTATTTTTTTGTATCACAATTGAAACTACAATTGTATTTATCATTCTACATTTTCAAGGGCGCCCCCTATCTTTTTTTTGTACTATTACAAGTGGAATCCTTCTGATATCTACTTTATAGACCTCTAGGGGTAGCAGACCTATATTAGCTTAATATGTTGTCAGCTATAGAGAGATCCAATAGGAGAAAAATAAATACCAATATTGACACCTTAGAAACAAATGAGAATGGCCCTGATCCATCTATGCCATCATTATTTAACAAATTGGAAAATCTACTAAAGGTGGAACATAGACATTGGTGGGACTCAGAGACCCTCCAAAATATAAATCTAAAAAACTAATTCCCAGAGGGCTCAGAATATTTAATAATTGTTATTTCAAAAATAGCCCCGAAGTCCTCAAGGAGTGGGAAGATGCTTTGTCCGGGTGTGCATACACTCTTATGGACATCCTAATAATGCATCGCCAAAAACTTTATAATGAAATAGGGACTGATGGTTCAAATTTCACGTAGGGATTCACTTGTGTCTGGGAGATGCATCTATATGGATATAAAAAAAACTTATGGTTTAATGCAAAAAGAGTGCTGATGTCCCTTACTTTTTGGAAAGAGGTTTATTCATACCCCTTTCAATAATCTCTTTTTTTTAAAAATTTAAAAAGCTAATTTGAGAGTCTGCACCAACAATCGTTTGAATAAGGTGAATATACAGTGGATATAAAAAGTCTACACACCCCTGTTAAAATGTCAGGTTTCTGTGATGTAAAAAAAATGAGACAAAGATAAATCATTTCAGAACTTTTTCCACCTTTAATGTGACCTATAAACTGTACAACTCAAATTGAAAAACAAACTGAAATCTTTTAGATAAAGGGAAATAAAAATAAAAAACTCAGTCTTTTTGGGTATGAGGTTTTCAGCATGGCACATCTTGACTTGGCAAGATTTGCCCACTCTTCTTTGCAAAAACACTCTAAATCTGTCAGAATGCGTGGGCATCTCCTGTGCACAGCCCTCTTCACATCACCCCACAGATTTTGAATTGGATTCAGGTCTGGGCTCTGCCTGGGCCATCCCAAAACTTTCATCTTCTTCTGATGAAGCCATTCCTTTGTTGATTTGGATGTATGCTTTGGGTCGTTGTCATGCTGAAAGATTTAGTTCCTCTTCATGTTCAGCTTTCTAGCAGAAGCCTGAAGGTTTTGTGCCAATATTGTCTGGTATTTGGAACTATTCATTATTCTCTCTACCTTGACTAAGGCCCCAGTTCCAGCTGAAGAAAAACAGCCCCAAAGCATGATGCTGCCAAAACCATGCTTCACTGTGGGTATGGTGTTCTTTTGGTGATATGCATTGTTGTTTTTGTGCCAAACATATCAACTTTGGTTTCATCAGACCAGAACACCTTTTCCCACATGCTTTTGGGAGACTTCAGATGAGTGTTTGCTAAATTTAGCTGGGCTTGGATGTTTTTTTTTTTTTTTGTAAGAAAAGGCTTCCGTCTACCCCATAGCCCAGACATATGAAGAATATGGGCGATTGTTGTCACATGTACAACACAGCCAGTACTTGCCAGATATTCCTGCAGCTCCTTTAATGTTGCTGTAGGCCTCTTGGTAGCCTCCCAGACCAGTTTTCTTCTCATCTTTTCATCAATTTTGGAGGGACATCCAGTTCTTGGTAATGTCACTGTTGCACCATATTTTCTTCACTTGATGATGACTGTCTTCACTGTGTTCCATGGTGTATCTAATTCCTTGGAAATTCTTTTGTACCCTTCTCCTGACTGATACCTTTTAACAATGAGATCCCTCTGAGGCTTTAGACGCTCTCTGCGGACCATGGCTTTTGCTGTAAGATGCGACTAACAAAATGTCAGGAAAGACCTACTAGAACAGCTGAACTTTATTTGGGGATAATCAGAGGCACTTTAAATGATGACAGGTGTGTACTGACTCCTATTTAACATGATTTTGAATGTGATTGCTTTATTCTGAACACAGCTACATCCCCAGTTATAAAAGGGTGTTCACACTTATGCAACCATATTATTTTAGTTTTTTATTTCCCTTTACCTAAAAGATTTCACTTTGTTTTTCAATTGAGTTGTACAGTTTATAGGTCACATTAAAGGTGGAAAAAGTTGTGAAATGATTTATCTTTGCCTGATTTTTTTACATCACAGAAACCTGACATTTTAACAGGGGTGTGAAGACTTTTTATATCCACTGTATATCTATTACAAGTAGAAACCTCAATCTTATCAGGTAAGGCAACTGCAAAGGATCAAGCTGTGGAGCTCTAGGCAAAGCGTACACTTAGTACAATCTCGTTTGCCATATCCTGCTCTCCTGTTTGGAGTAGCCGCTTTTCTGGAAAAATGTTATTGTCAACAGTAACTCCGCTACCCCCTGGAGATTACCCAGGACTGACTGTCTTACTTACATTTCTATGTGACGAGCTGAATTGTTACCTCATTACATTGAGGTTCCTTTTTGCAAGTGTGTTTTATCTTTCTTTTAATACCATATATATTAAACAGTGTTGCGCTATTATTTTGTGTATGTTCCGTTTCTTACATACACCTTATGGGCATTTAACCCCTGACCGACTGAGGTTGGACCCACACAAGATCTGAGGCTGACAGTGTATCCACCGGCCCGCTCTCCATTATACAGATCTGATGAGAACAGGGATTCGCCTAGAGCTCCACAGCTTGATCCTTTGCAGTTGCCTTACCTCATATGATTGCGGTTTCTTCTTGTAAGTAGATCCCCTATAGGGGCTTCGTATTCCACACCTCTGCACTTTCGTAATTGGATCATCTCCACGCTTTCTATCACCGGTGTTTGGTGTAACTTATTGCATTACCATCATATGGACTTTTATGTTTATATGTGGTCACTGTATTGGACTTGAAATGACCTATTACAGATTTATGTTTATTTTTACTGCTGCATTTTTTTCATTGCATTTTCTACTTTGTATTCATTTATATGTGGTCTGTTGTTACTGTGTATACTGTTGATATACGCAATTCTCCTTACTCATATGTTCTGGGTGGCAACTATTCGAAGCGCTAAGCTTATAGCCAGTTTTTCTCCCCTTACATAACCGTCATAGAATATCTGGGAAAAGGATATTCAACTTTCACCCTTTCGTGTCAGGGCTAAAGTGCCTACATCGGAACAACTGTTCTGATGTAGACAAATTTAAACCACGCGATCATGCATACGATCGCAAGATTTCAATTATTGGATCGTGTCTGGAGGGCGTCCCTACAACCCTAGGAATGCCCCCAAGATAGCGATCAAGTCCTGACAGCACAGAAGGTTTCAGGACAGCCGTTCGCTATGACGTTCTATTCCGTCATAACGGCTTTAAAAGGTTAATGGCATATAACTTTATAGCAGAATGTTTTGATCCCCATCTTACCATTCCAGACATATTTGAGACTTTCCAGTAACGTATGTTTTCCAATATCACATTGTTGTATTACTATATAGCAATATATTGTATGTGTTTTTGCACTCCTAAAATCAAAAGCTTATATCCCCACCTGTTGGAGATATCTTCTACTTTTCACACAATATATATATATATATACACATATCATGTTTGCTAGTGTTATTACATTATCACAACTCACATGAAGAAAGAAGGGAGACCAGGACCAGATAGCCAGTGCAAGACAGGATTTATTCCTTCAAGTAGGAGACCTCATATGTGTGCAGCTCCTGCTATCTATCACAACTCACTCAGGCTAGGGATTACCAAAGCTCTCAATTTAATTTCAGGACTTCAGCAATACATATCATCCTACCATGTTATTACATATAAAGTACGGGATGCACATAATAATACTGTGCTGGAGTAATGTTTAAACTTATTGCTGCAAACTTAGGCCTAGATTTAGAGTTGGGCGGTAGCCATCAAAACCAGCGTTAGAGGCTCCTAACGCTGGTTTTGGGCTACCGCCGGTATTTAGAGTCAGTCATTAAAGGGTCTAACGCTCACTTTCCAGCCACGACTTTTCCATACCGCAGATCCCCTTACGTCATTTGCGTATCCTATCTTTTCAATGGGATCTTTCTAACGCCGGTATTTAGAGTCGTGGCTGAAGTGAGCGTTAGAAATCTAACGACAAAACTCCAGCCGCAGAAAAAAGTCAATAGTTAAGAGCTTTCTGGGCTAACGCCGGTTCATAAAGCTCTTAACTACTGTGCTCTAAAGTACACTAACACCCATAAACTACCTATGTACCCCTAAACCGAGGTCCCCCCACATCGCCGCCACTCGATTAAATTTTTTTAACCCCTAATCTGCCGACCGCCACCTACGTTATACTTATGTACCTCTAATCTGCTGCCTCTAACACCGCCGACCCCTATATATTTATTAATCCCTAACCTGCCCCCCACAACGTCGCCGCCAGCTACCTACAATAATTAACCCCTAATCTGCCGACCGCAAAGCGCCGCCACCTACATTATCCTTATGTACCCCTAATCTGCTGCCCCTAACACCGCCAACCCCTATATTATATTTATTAACCCCTAATCTGCCCCCCTCAACTTCGCCTCCACCTGCCTACACTTATTAACCCCTAATCTGCCGAGCGGACCGCACCGCTACTATAATAAAGTTATTAACCCCTAATCCGCCTGACTCCCGTCTCAATAACCCTATAATAAATAGTATTAACCCCTAATTTGCCCTCCCTAGCATCGCCGACACCTAACTTCAATTATTAACCCCTAATCTGCCGACCGAATCTCGACGCTACTGTAATAAATGGATTAACCCCTAAAGCTAAGTCTAACCCTAACACTAACACCCCCCTAAGTTAAATATAATTTAAATCTAACGAAATTAATTAACTCTTATTAAATAAATTATTCCTATTTAAAGCTAAATACTTACCTGTAAAATAAACCCTAATATAGCTACAATATAAATTATAATTATATTATAGCTATTTTAGGATTTATATTTATTTTACAGGTAACTTTGTATTTATTTTAACCAGGTACAATAGCTATTAAATAGTTAAGAACTATTTAATAGCTAAAATAGTTAAAATAATTACAAAATTACCTGTAAAATAAATCCTAACCTAAGTTACAATTAAACCTAACACTACACTATCAATAAATTAATTAAATAAAATACCTCCAATTACCTACAATGAAACCTAACACTACACTATCAATACATTAATTAAATACAATACCTACAAATAACTACAATTAAATAAACTAACTAAAGTACAAAAAATAAAAAAGAACTAAGTTACAAAAAATAATAAAATATTTACAAACATTAGAAAAATATTACAACAATTTTAAACTAATTACACCTACTCTAAGCCCCCTAATAAAATAACAAAGACCCCCAAAATAAAAAAATGCCCTACCCTATTCTAAATTAAAAAAGTTCAAAGCTCTTTTACTTTACCAGCCCTTAAAAGGACCTTTTGTGGGGCATGCCCCAAAGAATTCAGCTCTTTTGCCTGTAAAAAAAAACACATACAATACCCCCCCCAACATTACAACCCACCACCCACATACCCCTAATCTAACCCAAACCCCCCTTAAATAAACCTAACACTAAGCCCCTGAAGATCTTCCTACCTTATCTTCACCATACCAGGTTCACCGATCGGTCCTGGCTCCAAAATTTTCATCCAACCCAAGCGGGGGCTGGCGATCCATAATCCTGCGGCTGAAGAGGTCCAGAAGAGGCTCCAAAGTCTTCATCCTATCCGGGAAGAAGAGGCGATCCAGACCGGCAACCATCTTGATCCAAGCGGCATCTTCTATCTTCATCCGATGAGGAACGGCTCCATCGTGAAGACCTCCAGCGCGGATCAATCTTCTTCCTCCGACGTCCAACTGAAGAATGAAGGTTCCTTTAAGGGACGTCATCCAAGATGGCGTCCCTCGAATTTCGATTGGCTGATAGGATTCTATCAGCCAATCGGAATTAAGGTAGGAAAATTCTGATTGGCTGATGGAATCAGCCAATCAGAATCAAGTTCAATCAGATTGGCTGATCCGATCAGCCAATCAGATTGAGCTTGCATTCTATTGGCTGATCGGAACAGCCAATAGAATGCGAGCTCAATCTTATTGGCTGATTGGATCCTGTCGGCAGATTAGGGGTTAATACTTGAAGTTAGGTGTCGGCAATGTTAGGGAGGGCAGATTAGGGGTTAATACTATTTATTATAGGGTTATTGAGGCGGGAGTGAGGCGGATTAGGAGTTAATACATTTATTATAATAGCGGTGCAGTCCGGTCGGCAGATTAGGGGTTAATAAGTGTAGTTAGGTGGAGGCGACGTTGGGGGCGGCAGATTAGGGGTTAATAAATATAATATAGGGGTCGGCGGTGTTAGGGGCAGCAGATTAGGGGTACATAGGGATAATGTAGGTGGCGGGGGTGTACGGAGCAGCAGATTAGGGGTTAAAAATAATATGCAGGGGTCAGCGATAGCGGGGGCGGCAGATTAGGGGTTAATAAGTGTAAGGTTAGGGGTGTTTAAACTCGGGGTACATATTAGGGTGTTAGGTGCAGACGTAGGAAGTGTTTCCCCATAGAAAACAATGGGGCTGCGTTAGGAGCTGAACGCGGCTTTTTTGCAGGTGTTAGGTTTTTTTTCAGCTCAAACAGCCCCATTGTTTTCTATGGGGGAATCGTGCACGAGCACGTTTTTTGAAGCTGGCCGTGTCCGTAAGCACCGCTGGTATCGAGAGTTGAAGTCGCGTTAAATATGCTCTACGCTCCTTTTTTGGAGCCTAACGCAGCCATTCTGTGAACTCTAAATACCAGCGGTATTTAAAAGGTGCGGCCAGAAAAAACATAATTTATGTAAGAACTTACCTGATAAATTCATTTCTTTCATATTAGCAAGAGTCCATGAGCTAGTGACGTATGGGATATACATTCCTACCAGGAGGGGCAAAGTTTCCCAAACCTCAAAATGCCTATAAATCCACCCCTCACCACACCCACAAATCAGTTTAACGAATAGCCAAGAAGTGGGGTGATAAGAAAAAAGTGCGAAAGCATAAAAAACAAGGAATTGGAATAATTGTGCTTTATACAAAAAAATCATAACCACCACAAAAAAAGGGTGGGCCTCATGGACTCTTGCTAATATGAAAGAAATGAATTTATCAGGTAAGTTCTTACATAAATTATGTTTTCTTTCATGTAATTAGCAAGAGTCCATGAGCTAGTGACGTATGGGATAATGACTACCCAAGATGTGGATCTTCCACGCAAGAGTCACTAGAGAGGGAGGGATAAAATAAAGACAGCCAATTCCGCTGAAAAATAATCCACACCCAAAATAAAGTTTAAATCTTATAATGAAGAAAAATGAAATTATAAGCAGAAGAATCAAACTGAAACAGCTGCCTGAAGTATTTTTTCTACCAAAAACTGCTTCAGAAGAAGAATACACATCAAAATGGTAGAATTTAGTAAAAATATGCAAAGAAGACCAAGTTGCCGCTTTGCAAATCTGAACAATCAAAGCTTCATTCCTAAACGCCCAGGAAGTAGAAACTGACCTAGTAGAATGAGCTGTAATCCTTTGAGGCGGAGATTTACCCGACTCGACATAAGCATGATGAATTAAAGATTTCAACCAAGATGCCAAAGAAATGGCAGAGGCCTTCTGACCTTTCCTAGAACCGGAAAAGATAACAAATAGACTAGAAGTCTTTCGGAAATTCTTAGTAGCTTCAACATAATATTTCAAAGCTCTAACAACATCCAAAGAATGCAATGATCTCTCCTTAGAATTCTTAGGATTAGGACATAATGAAGGAACCACAATTTCTCTACTAATGTTGTTAGAATTCACAACCTTAGGAAAAAAAATTAAAAAGAAGTTCGCAACACCGCCTCATCCTGATGAAAAATCAGAAAAGGAGACTCACAAGAAAAGAGCAGATAATTCAGAAACTCTTCTAGCAGAAGAGATGGCCAAAAGAAACAAAACTTTCCAAGAAAGTAATTTAATGTCCAGTGAATGCATAGGTTCAAACGGAGGAGTTTGAAGAGCCCCCAGAACCAAATTCAAACTCCAAGGAGGAGAAAATTGACTTAATAACAGATTTTATACGAACCAAAGCTTGTATAAAAAACAATGAATATCAGGAAGAATAGCAATCCTTCCGTGAAAAAGAACAGAAAGAGCAGAGATTTGTCCTTTCAAGGAACTTGCAGACAAACCTTTATCCAAACCATCCTGAAGAAACTGTAAAATTCTCAGAATTCTAAAAGAATGCCAGGAAAAATGATGAGAAAGACACCAAGAAATGTAAGTCTTCCAGACTCGATAATATATCATCCTAGATACAGATCTACGAGCCTGTAACATAGTATTAATCACAGGGTCAGAGAAACCTCTTTGACTAAGAATCAAGCGTTCAATCTCCATACCTTTAAATTTAAGGATTTGAGATCCTGATGGTAAAAAAGGACCTTATGACAGAAGGTCTGGTCTTAACGGAAGAGTCCACGGATGACAAGAAGCCATGCGGACAAGATCCGCATACCAAAACCTGTGAGGCCATGCTGGAGCCACCAGCAGAAAAAACGAGCATTCCTTCAGAATCTTGGAGATTACTCTTGGAAGAAGAACTAGAGGCGGAAAGATATAGGCAGGATGATACTTCCAAGGAAGTGACAATGCATCCACTGCTTCCGCCTGAGGATCCCTGGATCTGGACAGATACCTGGGAAGTTTCTTGTGTAGATGAGAAACCATCAGATCTATTTCTGGAAGTCCCCACATTTGAACAATCTGAAGAAACACCTCTGTGTGAAGAGACCACTCGCCCGGATGTAACGCTTGGTGACTGAGATAATCCGCTTCCCAATTGTCTATACCTGGGATATGAACCGCAGAGATTAGACAGGAGCTGGATTCCGCCCATACCAGAATTCGAGATACTTCTTTCATAGCCAGAGGACTGTGAGTCCCTTCTTGATGATTGATATATGCCACAGTTGTGACATTGTCTGTCTGAAAACAAATGAACGATTCTCTCTTTAGAAGAGGCCATGACTGAAGAGCTCTGAAAATTGCACGGAGTTCCAAAATATTGATTGGAAATCTCACCTCCTGAGATTTCCCAAACCCCTTGTGCTGTCAGAAACCCCCATACAGCTCCCCAACCTGTCAGACTTGCATCTGTTGAGATCACAGTCCAGGTTGGAAGAAAAAAAGAAGCCCCCTGAACTAAACGATGGTGGTCTGTACCACGTCAGAGGGTGTCGAACAATCGGTTTTAAAGATATTAAATGAGATATCTTTGTATAATCCCGGCACCACAGGTTCAGCATACAGAGCTGAAGAGGTCGCATGTGAAAATGAGCAAAGGGGAACACGTCCAATGCAGCAGTCATAAGAACCTAGAATTTCCATGCATAAGGCTACCGAAGGGAATGATTGAGACTGAAGGTTTCGATAAGCTGAAACCAATTTCAGACGTCTCTAATCCAACAGAAACAGAGGCATGGACACTGAATCTATCCGGAAATCTAAAAAAGGTTACTCTTGTCTGAGGAATCAACAAACTTTTTGGTTAATTGATCCTCCAACCATGTTCTTGAAGAAACAACACTCATAAAAAGCTGAAAAGGATCTTTCCATTGAAAATGAGCAAAGGGAATTGAATCCAATGCTGTTAAAACTTCTATGCATATATAGCAACTGAAGGAAATAATAGAGACTAAAGGTACCGACAGACGGAACCCAAATCAAATTGTCCCTTGTCTGATAGAGACAAAGATAGTGACATAAACCATCTGGAAACCTAAAAAAGGTGACCCTTGCGTGAGGAATCAAGAGCTTTTGAAAAAAAGATCCTCTAACTATGTCCTGAAGAGCAAGTGAAACATATGAGATTCCGCATCCACAGGAAATAATCTGAATGAAAACAGAAAAATGAAGAATATGCATTTATTGTATCTAATGAAAACAAATAATGCTATCAATGACCATAAAAAAGGCAGAATAGTTTGAATAAAACTCCAAAACCCAGTTCCTAGAAAAATAACTGGAAGAAATACCCCAGAAGATTCCAGGTCTGAGCAGCGCTTGAGCCATGCTTCAACAGTATCCAGAATATATAGGACAGAAACACACTGAAAGAAAGTGTTAGCCTTACTGGAATAAAATCAAAGAAATTTGGACAGAATAGAACCAAATAAATTTCAAAGAAGTCTTAATCTGCCCCTTACCAGCCAAGCTGGAATATGGCACGTACATCGCAATATTAGGGAGCTGATTTCGAACCCCAATTATAAACATGTTACTTGGGAAAGAACTCAGGAATTCGTTCCTTAATAAGAACAACCAAACTAATATAAGCTTAAAGTTTAGTCTTAGAACTCAATCTTGAAGCCCATAGTAACAGTTAAGAATTGAATCCAATTATAATTGATTATCTTAGAATAAAAGAAATATGGATTTTCTTTTTGTTTGTTTTTTTGTTCTTTGTTTTTAAAAAACACAAAATTCTTCTAGCTAAAATAGCTAAAGACATAGATTAACCCTCATTTGCGAATATATTCAATAAAATGAAGACACAAATGAAGTCAGTAGCATGATAGTCCAGTTTAAAGGACCAGTCAAAACAGAGGACTTGCAAAATGCAAAACAAGACAAATGCAACAGCACCTAGTCTAGTAAATGTTGTCCCTTTAACAATGCTAAAATAAATCATAATCTGATACTTAGAAAAGTACCTGAAACTAAATAATTTTCCATAAATAAGATATAACTATATAAAGGAAAATAAATACTATTTTGCTATAACAACAATAGCATAATTAGTAGGAGTAGAGATAGCTCCAATAAATTGGAGAACCCTCCAAATTAAATTTAACTGCTGACAAAGAATATAGTTTAAAAATAAAAGAAAATTCTCAGCCTATTCCATTCCCTAGTATGGGGAATTGGAAGGAAAACCTCTGAAATCACAGAAGAATAAAAAGGCAGAAATAGTGTCAGCTAGTTTTAAAGAACTAGTTACCTTAATATCCAAAATAATCAACACCTCTTCAACAAAGAACAAATGTACTTTAATAATAAAAAATTTATATAAAAAAGTAGATTTGTTAGTGTCAATATCTGATGAAGAGAATTTCTGAAAGAGAAAAAAACATCATCAGAGAAGGATAAATCAGTATGTTGTTGGTCATTTGAAACTTCAATAATTAAAAAAGAAGTGAAAAAGACCTAAAAATTGTATTAGAAGGCACGAAGTCAGACAAAGCCTTAATCAGAAAAAATATTTCTTATAAATCTTCTAAACATTTCTTGTACTTAAGAATGGAAATGTATAAAGCATAAATACTAATGGAATCTGCATGTAAAAGTATATAATAATAACAGAATTTATGTTTACCTGATAAATTACTTTCTCCAACGGTGTGTCCGGTCCACGGCGTCATCCTTACTTGTGGGATATTCTCCTCCCCAACAGGAAATGGCAAAGAGCCCAGCAAAGCTGGTCACATGATCCCTCCCAGGCTCCGCCTACCCCAGTCATTCGACCGACGTCAAGGAGGAATATTTGCATAGGAGAAACCATATGATACCGTGGTGACTGTAGTTAAAGAAAATAAATTATCAGACCTGATTAAAAAACCAGGGCGGGCCGTGGACCGGACACACCGTTGGAGAAAGTAATTTATCAGGTAAACATAAATTCTGTTTTCTCCAACATAGGTGTGTCCGGTCCACGGCGTCATCCTTACTTGTGGGAACCAATACCAAAGCTTTAGGACACGGATGAAGGGAGGGAGCAAATCAGGTCACCTAAATGGAAGGCACCACGGCTTGCAAAACCTTTCTCCCAAAAATAGCCTCAGAAGAAGCAAAAGTATCAAACTTGTAAAATTTGGTAAAAGTGTGCAGTGAAGACCAAGTCGCTGCCCTACATATCTGATCAACAGAAGCCTCGTTCTTGAAGGCCCATGTGGAAGCCACAGCCCTAGTGGAATGAGCTGTGATTCTTTCAGGAGGCTGCCGTCCGGCAGTCACATAAGCCAATCTGATGATGCTTTTAATCCAAAAAGAGAGAGAGGTAGAAGTTGCTTTTTGACCTCTCCTTTTACCAGAATAAACAACAAACAAGGAAGATGTTTGTCTAAAATCCTTTGTAGCATCTAAATAGAATTTTAGAGCGCGAACAACATCCAAATTGTGCAACAAACGTTCCTTCTTTGAAACTGGTTTCGGACACAAAGAAGGCACGACTATCTCCTGGTTAATGTTTTTGTTAGAAACAACTTTTGGAAGAAAACCAGGTTTAGTACGTAAAACCACCTTATCTGCATGGAACACCAGATAAGGAGGAGAACACTGCAGAGCAGATAATTCTGAAACTCTTCTAGCAGAAGAAATTGCAACCAAAAACAAAACTTTCCAAGATAATAACTTAATATCAACGGAATGTAAGGGTTCAAACGGAACCCCCTGAAGAACTGAAAGAACTAAGTTGAGACTCCAAGGAGGAGTCAAAGGTTTGTAAACAGGCTTGATTCTAACCAGAGCCTGAACAAAGGCTTGAACATCTGGCACAGCTGCCAGCTTTTTGTGAAGTAACACAGACAAGGCAGAAATCTGTCCCTTCAAGGAACTTGCAGATAATCCTTTCTCCAATCCTTCTTGAAGAAAGGATAGAATCTTAGGAATCTTTACCTTGTCCCAAGGGAATCCTTTAGATTCACACCAACAGATATATTTTTTCCATATTTTGTGGTAAATTTTTCTAGTTACAGGCTTTCTGGCCTGAACAAGAGTATCAATAACAGAATCTGAGAACCCTCGTTTTGATAAGATCAAGCGTTCAATCTCCAAGCAGTCAGCTGGAGTGAGACCAGATTCGGATGTTCGAACGGACCTTGAACAAGAAGGTCTCGTCTCAAAGGTAGCTTCCATGGTGGAGCCGATGACATATTCACCAGACCTGCATACCAAGTCCTGCGTGGCCACGCAGGAGCTATCAAGATCACCGACGCCCTCTCCTGATTGATCCTGGCTACCAGCCTGGGGATGAGAGGAAACGGCGGGAATACATAAGCTAGTTTGAAGGTCCAAGGTGCTACTAGTGCATCTACTAGAGTCGCCTCTGGATCCCTGGATCTGGACCCGTAGCAAGGAACCTTGAAGTTCTGACGAGAGGCCATCAGATCCATGTCTGGAATGCCCCACAGTTGAGTAATTTGGGCAAAGATTTCCGGATGGAGTTCCCACTCCCCCGGATGTAATGTCTGACGACTCAGAAAATCCGCTTCCCAATTTTCCACTCCTGGGATGTGGATTGCAGACAGGTGGCAGGAGTGAGTCTCCGCCCATTGAATGATTTTGGTCACTTCTTCCATCACCAGGGAACTCCTTGTTCCCCCCTGATGGTTGATGTACGCAACAGTCGTCATGTTGTCTGATTGAAACCGTATGAACTTGGCCTTTGCTAGCTGAGGCCAAGCCTTGAGAGCATTGAATATCGCTCTCAGTTCCAGAATATTTATCGGTAGAAGAGATTCTTCCCGAGACCAAAGACCCTGAGCTTTCAGGGGTCCCCAGACCGCGCCCCAGCCCATCAGACTGGCGTCGGTCGTGACAATGACCCACTCTGGTCTGCGGAAGGTCATCCCTTGTGACAGGTTGTCCAGGGACAGCCACCAACGGAGTGAGTCTCTGGTCCTCTGATTTACTTGTATCCTCGGAGACAAGTCTGTATAGTCCCCATTCCACTGACTGAGCATGCACAGTTGTAATGGTCTTAGATGAATGCGCGCAAAAGGAACTATGTCCATTGCCGCTACCATCAAACCTATTACTTCCATGCACTGCGCTATGGAAGGAAGAGGAACGGAATGAAGTGTTTGACAAGAGTTTAGAAGTTTTGTTTTTCTGGCCTCTGTCAGAAAAATCCTCATTTCTAAGGAGTCTATTATTGTTCCCAAGAAGGGAACCCTTGTCGACGGAGATAGAGAACTCTTTTCCACGTTCACTTTCCATCCGTGAGATCTGAGAAAGGCCAGGACTATGTCCGTGTGAGCCTTTGCTTGAGGAAGGGACGACGCTTGAATCAGAATGTCGTCCAAGTAAGGAACTACTGCAATGCCCCTTGGTCTTAGTACCGCTAGAAGGGACCCTAGTACCTTTGTGAAAATCCTTGGAGCAGTGGCTAATCCGAAAGGAAGCGCCACGAACTGGTAATGCTTGTCCAGGAATGCGAACCTTAGGAACCGATGATGTTCCTTGTGGATAGGAATATGTAGATACGCATCCTTTAAATCCACCGTGGTCATGAATTGACCTTCCTGGATGGAAGGAAGAATTGTTCGAATGGTTTCCATTTTGAACGATGGAACCTTGAGAAACTTGTTTAGGATCTTGAGATCTAAGATTGGTCTGAACGTTCCCTCTTTTTTGGGAACTACGAACAGATTGGAGTAGAACCCCATCCCTTGTTCTCCTAATGGAACAGTATGAATCACTCCCATTTTTAACAGGTCTTCTACACAATGTAAGAATGCCTGTCTCTTTATGTGGTCTGAGGACAATTGATACCTGTGGAACCTCCCCCTTGGGGGAAGCCCCTTGAATTCCAGAAGATAACCTTGGGAGACTATTTCTAGTGCCCAAGGATCCAGAACATCTCTTGCCCAAGCCTGAGCGAAGAGAGAGAGTCTGCCCCCCACCAGATCCGGTCCCGGATCGGGGGCCAACATTTCATGCTGTCTTGGTAGCAGTGGCAGGTTTCTTGGCCTGCTTTCCCTTGTTCCAGCCTTGCATTGGTCTCCAGGCTGGCTTGGCTTGAGAAGTATTACCCTCTTGCTTAGAGGACGTAGCACTTGGGGCTGGTCCGTTTCTACGAAAGGGACGAAAATTAGGTTTATTTTTGGCCTTGAAAGACCTATCCTGAGGAAGGGCGTGGCCCTTACCCCCAGTGATATCAGAGATAATCTCTTTCAAGTCAGGGCCAAACAGCGTTTTCCCCTTGAAAGGAATGTTAAGTAGTTTGTTCTTGGAAGACACATCCGCTGACCAAGATTTCAACCAAAGCGCTCTGCGCGCCACAATAGCAAACCCAGAATTTTTCGCCGCTAACCTAGCCAATTGCAAAGTGGCGTCTAGGGTGAAAGAATTAGCCAATTTGAGAGCACGGATTCTGTCCATAATCTCCTCATAAGGAGGAGAATCACTATCGATCGCCTTTACTAGCTCATCGAACCAGAAACACGCGGCTGTAGTGACAGGGACAATGCATGAAATTGGTTGTAGAAGGTAACCTTGCTGAACAAACATCTTTTTAAGCAAACCTTCTAATTTTTTATCCATAGGATCTTTGAAAGCACAACTATCTTCTATGGGTATAGTGGTGCGTTTGTTTAAAGTAGAAACCGCTCCCTCGACCTTGGGGACTGTCTGCCATAAGTCCTTTCTGGGGTCGACCATAGGAAACAATTTTTTAAATATGGGGGGAGGGACGAAAGGTATACCGGGCCTTTCCCATTCTTTATTTACAATGTCCGCCACCCGCTTGGGTATAGGAAAAGCTTCTGGGAGCCCCGGGACCTCTAGGAACTTGTCCATTTTACATAGTTTCTCTGGGATGATCAAATTCTCACAATCATCCAGAGTGGATAATACCTCCTTAAGCAGAGCGCGGAGATGTTCCAACTTAAATTTAAATGTAATCACATCGGGTTCAGCTTGTTGAGAAATTTTCCCTGAATCTGAAATTTCTCCCTCAGACAAAACCTCCCTGGCCCCCTCAGACTGGTGTAGGGGCATTTCAGAACCATTATCATCAGCGTCCTCATGCTCTTCAGTATCTAAAACAGAGCAGTCGCGCTTACGCTGATAAGTGGGCATTTTGGCTAAAATGTTTTTGATAGAATTATCCATTACAGCCGTTAATTGTTGCATAGTAAGGAGTATTGGCGCGCTAGATGTACTAGGGGCCTCCTGAGTGGGCAAGACTGGTGTAGACGAAGGAGGGAATGATGCAGTACCATGCTTACTCCCCTCACTTGAGGAATCATCTTGGGCATCATTTTCAGTGTCACATAAATCACATCTATTTAAATGAGAAGGAACCTTGGCTTCCCCACATTCAGAACACAGTCTATCTGGTAGTTCAGACATGTTAAACAGGCATAAACTTGATAACAAAGTACAAAAAACGTTTTAAAATAAAACCGTTACTGTCACTTTAAATTTTAAACTGAACACACTTTATTACTGCAATTGCGAAAAAGTATGAAGGAATTGTTCAAAATTCACCAAAATTTCACCACAGTGTCTTAAAGCCTTAAAAGTATTGCACGCCAAATTTGGAAGCTTTAACCCTTAAAATAACGGAACCGGAGCCGTTTTTATCTTTAACCCCTTTACAGTCCCTGGTATCTGCTTTGCTGAGACCCAACCAAGCCCAAAGGGGAATACGATACCAAATGACGCCTTCAGAAAGTCTTTTCTATGTATCAGAGCTCCTCACACATGCGACTGCATGTCATGCTTCTCAAAAACAAGTGCGCAATACCGGCGCAAAAATGAGGCTCTGCCTATGATTAGGGAAAGCCCCTAGAGAATAAGGTGTCTAAAACAGTGCCTGCCGATATTATTTTACAAAAATACCCAGATTAAATGATTCCTCAAGGCTAAATATGTGTATATATGAATCGATTTAGCCCAGAAAATGTCTACAGTCTTAATAAGCCCTTGTGAAGCCCTTATTTACTGTCTGAATAAAAATGGCTTACCGGATCCCATAGGGAAAATGACAGCTTCCAGCATTACATCGTCTTGTTAGAATGTGTCATACCTCAAGCAGCAAAAGTCTGCTCACTGTTCCCCCAACTGAAGTTAATTCCTCTCAACAGTCCTGTGTGGAACAGCCATGGATTTTAGTAACGGTTGCTAAAATCATTTTCCTCTTACAAACAGAAATCTTCATCTCTTTTCTGTTTCAGAGTAAATAGTACATACCAGCACTATTTTAAAATAACAAACTCTTGATTGAATAATAAAAACTACAGTTAAACACTAAAAAACTCTAAGCCATCTCCGTGGAGATGTTGCCTGTACAACGGCAAAGAGAATGACTGGGGTAGGCGGAGCCTGGGAGGGATCATGTGACCAGCTTTGCTGGGCTCTTTGCCATTTCCTGTTTGGGAGGAGAATATCCCACAAGTAAGGATGACGCCGTGGACCGGACACACCTATGTTGGAGAAAACTTAATACAAACCATAGCTAAAGATAAACATTTATAACATTTAAAATAAATTAACTTAGCTTTGGTAGAACTGAAACTCAGTTAAGCATTTTTCCAGAAGTGGCTTCTGACTCAGGGACAAACGGAGACATCTTGCAATATGTAATAGAAAAAACAACATATAAAGCAAAATTGATCAAATTCCTTAAATGACAGTTTCAGGAATGGGGAAAAAAATGCCAGTGAACAAGCTTCTAGCAACCAGAAGCAATAAATAATGAGACTTAAATAATGTGGAGACAATAGTGACGCCCATATTTTTTAGCGCCAAAAAAGACGCCCACATTATTTGGCGCCTAAATGCTTTTGGCGCCAAAAATGACGCCACATCCGGAACGCCGACACTTTTGGCGCAAAAAAAGTTAAAAAAATGACGCAACTTCCGGCGACACGCATGACGCCGGAAACAGAAAAAAAATTTTGCGCCAAAAAAGTCCGCGCCAAGAATGACGCAATAAAATTAAGCATTTTCAGCCCCCACGAGCCTAATAGCCCACAGGGAAAAAGTCAAATTTTAAGGTAAGAAAAAAATTGATTAATCCATATGCATTATCCCAAATATGAAACAGACTGTCTGAAATAAGGAACGTTGAACATCCTGAGTCAAGGCAAATAAATGTTTAAACACAAATATTTAGAACTTTATATAAAAGTGCCCAACCATAGCTTAGAGTGTCACAAAAATAAGACTTACTTACCCCAGGACACTCATCTACATGTAGTAGAAAGCCAAACCAGTACTGAAACGAGAATCAGTAGAGGTAATGGTATATATAAGAGTATATCGTCGATCTGAAAAGGGAGGTAAGAGATGAATCTCTACGACCGATAACAGAGAACCTATGAAATAGACCCTGTAGAAGGAGATCATTGAATTCAAATAGGCAATACTCTCCTCACATCCCTCTGACATTCACTGCACGCTGAAAGGAAAACCGGGTTCCAACCTGCTGCGGAGCGCATATCAACGTAGAATCTAGCACAAACTTACTTCACCACCTCCATAGGAGGCAAAGTTTGTAAAACTGATTTGTGGGTGTAGTGAGGGGTGTATTTATAGGCATTTTGAGGTTTGGGAAACTTTGCCCCTCCTGGTAGGAATGTATATCCAATACGTCACTAGCTCATGGACTCTTGCTAATTACATGAAAGAAAAGCACGCGTAGCTAACGCACCCCTTTGGCCGCAAAACTCTAAATCTAGGCGTTGGCTTGTAAATGCTGTTTACCTTATAATTGTCCAGTGTTCCATAAAAAGCAAAATCTCAACAAATAATAATCTCTTAAAAGGGACAGTCTACACATTAGTCATCTTAAAGTTTTACTTTAGATTAAGCTGCAAATAACCTCCTGCCCCTTTATATATCATGCAGCAGAAGCAGTAAAAAAAGTTATTTTAAAAAGACTATTGTTTCTGTTCACTTTGAAATGGCTGCCAAGCTCTGCCCACTGATAACATCACGATCGGGGCTGCATTAAAAGCTTCACTAGTTATATTCAACAGACTGGCAATGCTATTCAGCAGAGTGCACAGATGCAGCCCAGATCGTGATGTCATGAGCGGGCAGAGGTTGGCAGCTATTTCAAAGTGACCAGAAACAAATAATTTTAAAATAACTTTTTTATTGTTTACTGCTGCATGATATAGAAAGGGGCAGGAGGATATTTGCAGCTTAATCTAAAGACTAAGGTGTAGACTGCCCCTTTAAGTTGAACAAACATTAGAATCTCCTATATTTAATGCAAGAAATTATGTTAAAGGGACAGTTCACCCAAAAACTTTCTCCCATTTAAATTGTTCCCAATTATCAATTTTACCTGCTTTAGTGTATTAAATTGTTTACAAGTAGTTCCTTTACCCCT
The DNA here is from genome assembly GCF_027579735.1 of Bombina bombina. Lineage (NCBI taxonomy): Eukaryota > Metazoa > Chordata > Amphibia > Anura > Bombinatoridae > Bombina > Bombina bombina. The sequence continues at coordinate 58,368 of NW_026510881.1, forward strand.
ATTATGGCCTTTGAAATAGCCGATTTAGCTTATGGTATCCCAACCTATACTGAAAATGTTGATACTGGAGTCTCATCTATTGCCTAAGTAAACACAGCCAGCAGAAAAAATTACACCCCCAGTGGGGTGCAGTATAGTTAAGTAATAAAATTATAATGATTTTCCACTGTTCTCTCTCTGTATTGAGCTTTAGTTTTCCAGACAAATATAAGATAAGGAAACAAGTGTGTGTACAGAAAGTGATAACATAATGAGATATATTACCAGAAGCTTAACCCGTTGTGGTTTAAAAGCATAAAACTAGCTACTTCATACACACAAACCTAAAAATTTCTCATACATTTTATACTCTGCAGCTGGTATAAGAAGTCATTATATACATTACTATAAAAACAATGTTACAGTGTATTGTCCCTTTAAAGTAATGCAACTTTCACTGGAAAAATCAACAAAAAGTTTTTAAAGTTTTTTAGCAGGAAGAACCAGTGTGGTTAAGAACAGAGATCAAATTACAATTTAAGGACACCATTTTATTTTTATGGGAAAAACAGAATTTATGCTTACCTGATAAATTACTTTCTCCAACGGTGTGTCCGGTCCACGGCGTCATCCTTACTTGTGGGATATTCTCTTCCCCAACAGGAAATGGCAAAGAGCCCAGCAAAGCTGGTCACATGATCCCTCCTAGGCTCCGCCTTCCCCAGTCATTCGACCGACGTAAAGGAGGAATATGCATAGGAGAAATCATATGATACCGTGGTGACTGTAGTTAGAGAAAATAATTCATCAGACCTGATTAAAAAACCAGGGCGGGCCGTGGACCGGACACACCGTTGGAGAAAGTAATTTATCAGGTAAGCATAAATTCTGTTTTCTCCAACATAGGTGTGTCCGGTCCACGGCGTCATCCTTACTTGTGGGAACCAATACCAAAGCTTTAGGACACGGATGATGGGAGGGAGCAAATCAGGTCACCTAGATGGAAGGCACCACGGCTTGCAAAACCTATCTCCCAAAAATAGCCTCCGAAGAATCAAAAGTATCAAATTTGTAAAATTTGGTAAAAGTGTGCAGTGAAGACCAAGTCGCTGCCTTACATAACTGATCAACAGAAGCCTCGTTCTTGAAGGCCCACGTGGAAGCCACAGCCCTAGTGGAGTGAGCTGTGATTCTTTCAGGAGGCTGCCGTCCGGCAGTCTCATAAGCCAATCGGATGATGCTTTTAAGCCAAAAAGAGAGAGAG
>NW_026510882.1:0-7071 GCF_027579735.1 Bombina bombina
TTACAACCCCTTGCATGTATCGCGCCGATTACGGCTGCGGCAGCATTTTGGATTGAGTCGCTTGAAGAGAACCTTAGTTCCTCTACGCTAGACGACATTACGGACAGGCTTAGAGTCCTTAAACTAGCTAATTCTTTCATTTCGGAGGCCGTAGTACATTTAACCAAACTTACGGCTAAGAACTCAGGATTCGCCATACAGGCACGCAGGGCACTGTGGCTAAAATCCTGGTCAGCTGATGTTACTTCTAAGTCCAAATTACTTAATATACCTTTCAAGGGGCAGTCCTTATTCGGGCCCGGTTTGAAAGAAATTATCGCTGACATTACGGGAGGTAAGGGCCACGCCCTACCTCAAGACAAGGCCAAAGCTAAGGCTAGACAGTCTAATTTTCGTCCCTTTCCGGAATTTCAAAACAGGAGCAGCATCAACCTCCCCTGCACCAAAACAGGAAGGAGCTGTTGCTCGTTACAGGCAAGGCTGGAAGCCTAACCAGTCCTGGAACAAAAGCAAGCAGGCCAGGAAACCTGCTGCTGCCCCAAAGACAGCATGAACCGAGAGCCCCCGATCCGGGACCGGATCTAGTAGGGGGCAGACTCTCTCTCTTGCCCAGGCCTGGGCGAAGAGAGGTTCAGGATCCCTGGCACTAGAGATCATATCTCAGGGATACCTTCTAGACTTCAAATTATCTCCCCCAAGAGGGAGATTTCATCTGTCAAGGTTGTCAACAAACCAGATAAAGAAAGAAGCGTTTCTACGCTGCGTACAAGATCTGTTAACAATGGGAGTGATCCATCCGGTTCCGTGGTCGGAACAAGGACAAGGGTTCTACTCAAACCTGTTTGTGGTTCCCAAAAAAGAGGGAACTTTCAGGCCAATCTTAGATTTAAAGACCTCTAAACAAATTCCTAAGAGTTCCATCGTTCAAAATGGAAACTATTCGGACAATCTTACCCATGATCCAAGAGGGTCAGTACATGACCACAGTGGATTTAAAGGATGCTTACCTTCACATACCGATCCACAAAGATCATCACCGGTATCTAAGGTTTGCCTTCTTAGACAGGCACTACCAGTTTGTAGCTCTTCCATTCGGATTGGCTACGGCTCCAAGAATCTTCACAAAGGTTCTGGGTGCCCTTCTAGCGGTACTAAGACCGCGAGGGATTTCGGTAGCTCCGTACCTAGACGACATTCTAATACAAGCTTCAAGCTTTCAAACTGCCAAGTCTCATACAGAGTTAGTTCTGGCATTTCTAAGGTCGCATGGATGGAAAGTGAACGAAAAGAAGAGTTCTCTCTTTCCTCTCACAAGAGTTCCATTCTTGGGGACTCTTATAGATTCTGTAGAAATGAAGATTTACCTGACAGAAGACAGGTTAACAAAACTTCAAAATGCATGCCGCGTCCTTCATTCCATTCAACACCCGTCAGTAGCTCAATGCATGGAGGTGATCGGCTTAATGGTAGCGGCAATGGACATAGTACCTTTTGCACGCCTACACCTCAGACCGCTGCAAATTATGCATGCTAAGTCAGTGGAATGGGGATTACTCAGATTTGTCCCCTACTCTGAATCTGAATCAAGAGACCAGAAATTCTCTTCTATGGTGGCTTCATCGGCCACACCTGTCCAGGGGGATGCCATTCAGCAGGCCAGACTGGACAATTGTAACAACAGACGCCAGCCTACTAGGTTGGGGCGCTGTCTGGAATTCTCTGAAGGCTCAGGGACTATGGAATCAGGAGGAGAGTCTCCTTCCAATAAACATTCTGGAATTGAGAGCAGTTCTCAATGCCCTTCTGGCTTGGCCCCAGTTAATAACTCGGGGGGTTCATCAGGTTTCAGTCGGACAACATCACGACTGTAGCTTACATCAACCATCAGGGAGGGACAAGAAGCTCCCTAGCAATGATGGAAGTATCAAAGATAATTCGCTGGGCAGAGTCTCACTCTTGCCACCTGTCAGCAATCCACATCCGGGAGTGGAGAACTGGGAGGCGGATTTCTTGAGTCGCCAGACTCTTCATCCGGGGGAGTGGGAACTTCATCCGGAGGTCTTTGCCCAAATACTTCGACGTTGGGGCAAACCAGAGATAGATCTCATGGCGTCTCGCCAGAACGCCAAACTTCCTCGCTACGGGTCCAGATCCAGGGATCCGGGAGCAGTTCTGATAGATGCTTTGACAGCACCTTGGAACTTCAGGATGGCTTATGTGTTTCCACCCTTCCCGCTGCTTCCTCGATTGATTGCCAAAATCAAACAGGAGAGAGCATCAGTAATTCTAATAGCACCTGCTTGGCCACGCAGGACTTGGTATGCAGATCTAGTGGACATGTCATTCTGTCCGCCTTGGTCTCTACCTCTAAGACAGGACCTTCTGATACAGGGTCCATTCAAACATCAAAATCTAACTTCTCTGAAGCTGACTGCTTGGAAATTGAACGCTTGATTTTATCAAAACGTGGTTTTTCTGAGTCGGTTATTGATACCCTGATTCAGGCTAGGAAGCCTGTTACCAGAAGGATTTACCATAAAATATGGCGGAAATACCTATACTGGTGCGAATCCAAAGGTTACTCTTGGAGTAAGGTTAGGATCGCTAGGATATTGTCTTTTCTACAAGAAGGTTTAGAAAAGGGTTTATCAGCTAGTTCATTAAAGGGACAGATTTCAGCTCTGTCCATCTTGTTTCATAGACGTCTGTCAGAAAATCCAGACGTCCAGTCCTTTTGTCAGGCTTTAGCTAGGATCAAGCCTGTGTTTAAAGCTGTTGCTCCACCATGGAGTTTAAACTTAGTTCTTAACGTTTTACAGGGTGTTCCGTTTGAACCCCTTCATTCCATTGATATAAAAATGTTATCTTGGAAAGTTCTGTTTTTAATGGCTATTTCCTCGGCTCGAAGAGTCTCTGAGTTATCAGCCTTACATTGTGATTCCCCTTATCTGATTTTTCACTCAGACAAGGTAGTTCTGCGTACTAAACCTGGGTTCTTACCTAAGGTAGTCACTAACAGGAACATCAATCAAGAGATTGTTGTCCCATCCTTGTGTCCAAATCCTTCTTCAAAGAAGGAACGTCTTTTACACAATCTGGATGTAGTTCGTGCCCTCAAGTTCTACTTGCAGGCAACTAAAGATTTTCGCCAAACTTCTTCCTTGTTTGTCGTTTACTCTGGACAGAGGAGAGGTCAAAAAGCTTCTGCTACCTCTCTATCTTTTTGGCTTCGTAGCATAATACGTTTAGCCTATGAGACTGCTGGACAGCAGCCTCCTGAAAGAATTACAGCTCACTCCACTAGAGCTGTGGCTTCCACTTGGGCCTTTAAGAATGAGGCCTCTGTTGAACAGATTTGCAAGGCTGCAACTTGGTCTTCGCTTCATACTTTTTCCAAATTTTACAAATTTGACACTTTTGCTTCTTCGGAGGCTATTTTTGGGAGAAAGGTTCTTCAGGCAGTGGTTCCTTCTGTATAATGAGCCTGCCTATCCCTCCCGTCATCCGTGTACTTTTGCTTTGGTATTGGTATCCCAGAAGTAATGATGACCCGTGGACTGATCACACATAACAGAAGAAAACATAATTTATGCTTACCTGATAAATTCCTTTCTTCTGTTGTGTGATCAGTCCACGGCCCGCCCTGTTTTAAGGCAGGTAAATATCTTTTAAATTATACTCCAGTCACCACTTCACCCTTGGTTACTCCTTTCTCGTTGATTCTTGGTCGAATGACTGGGACTGACGTAGAGGGGAGGAGCTATATGCAGCTCTGCTGGGTGAATCCTCTTGCATTTCCTGTTGGGGAGGAGTTATATCCCAGAAGTAATGATGACCCGTGGACTGATCACACAACAGAAGAAAGGAATTTATCAGGTAAGCATAAATTATGTTTTTTGGCTGAGAAGCATCATCTGTTTGGCTTATGAGACTGCTGGACAGCAGCCTCCTGAAAGAATTACTGCTCATTTTACTAGAGCTGTGGCTTCCACATGGGTTTTTAAAAATGACGTGTCTGTTGAACAGATTTGTAAGTCGGCGACTTGGTCTTCGCTTCATACTTTTTCAAAATTTTCCAAATTTGATACTTTTGCTTCTTCGGAGGCTATTTTTAGGAGAAAGGTTCTTCAAGCAGTGGTGCCTTGTGTTTAAAGGTCCCTGTCTTGTCCCTCCCTTCATCCGTGTCCTAAAGCTTTGGTATTGGTATCCCACAAGTAATGGATGAATCCGTGGACTCGATACATCTTACAAGAGAAAACATACCTGATAAATTCATTTCTCTTGTGATGTATCGAGTCCACGGCCCGCCCTGTTTTTTCTAAGACAGGCATTTGTATTTTTATTTTTGAAACTTTCAGTCACCACTGCACCCTGTGGTTTTTTTCTTCCTAGCCTTTTCTTCCTAGTCATTCGGTCGAATGACTGGGGGGTGGAGTTAAGGGGGGGGCTATATAGGTAGCTCTGCTGTGGGTGCTCTCTTTGCCACTTCCTGTTGGGAAGGAGAATATCCCACAAGTAATGGATGAATCTGTGGACTCGATACATCACAAGAGAAATTAATTTATCAGGTAAGCATAAATTATGTTTTTTTGGGAGTAAAGTTCTTCAAGCAGTGGTGCCTTCTGTTTAGGCATCTGTCTTGTCCCCCCCGTTCATCCGTGTCCTATAGCTTTGGTATTGTATCCCACAAGTAAAGGATGAATCCGTGGACTCGTCGTACCTTATAGAAGAAAAGTAAATTCATGCTTACCTGATAAATTAATTTCTTCTATGGTACGACGAGTCCACGGCCGGCCCTGTCATTTTAAGATAGATTATATTTTTTTTATTTTAAACTTCAGTAACCTCTGCACCTTTTAGTTTCTCCTTTTTCTTCCTGTACCTTCGGTCGAATGACTGGGGGTGGAGCTAAGGGAGGAGCTATATAGACAGCTCTGCTGTGGTGCTCTTTGCCACTTCCTGTTAGCAGGAGGATAATATCCCACAAGTAAAGGATGAATCCGTGGACTCGTCGTACCATAGAAGAAATTTAAAGGAAAATTTTCTAGAGGGTTTTCTAGTTTACTTAAATAGTAATGAGTTAGGATTGCAGTTTACTGGTGAGCCGAATAAACAGCAAATAAACTATTTGGATCTTACTTTAATAATTTTGATAATCAAATAGTCACTAAAACATATAGAAAATCAACAGCAGGTAATACTATTTTGCACGCTGTATCTCAGCATCCTAGACATGTCATTAAAGCCATACCAAGGGGACAATTTATCAGGCTCCGTAGGCATACCCAATGTGATTCTATTTATGAACAGCAGTCATTGGAATTAAGAGAGGCTGATTAAGAGAGGTTATGATCCCATCAATTTAGAACTATGTAGGATCACAGTTAAAGGGCCACTGTAAGTAAATATTTTCTATGCCTGTTACTAACTAACTACCCCAAATACGCTTTTTATCAATAGCATTTCATTAACATATCTCTACCGTATATCAGAAATCTTGTCTGCAAATTTAATTGTTTTCCAAACTCACTCCGTGGGTATCCTTTGCTCTGCACCAATCCGTTTACAATACCTAGGTTTCAAAATGGCGCTTTAAACACAAAGTTATTGGTTTAAGTATTTTGAACATGCAGTGCTGAAAATAGTGGGCAGGATAACGTGACATCGGCGAATAAAAGATATAACTTTTAGAACGTTATGAAACTTCGTTTTGGAGAAAATATAGGTCAGTAGGTTTTAATTAATGTTTATTAACTTTAATATGTTAGTTGTTTAGCTTAAAAATTATAACAGAAAGTAATCCTTTAAGGATTATAGAGGCAAATTAAGAAATACAAAATCACAACTACATACTGAGGATACAATAGTATTCACTACTGAATATTCCCAACATTATAATAAAATTGTTAAAATTCTTAAAGGGATACTGAACCCACATTTTTTCTTTCGTGATTCAGATAGAGCATGGAATTTTAAGCAACTTTCTAATTTACTTCTATTATCAATTTTTCTTAATTCTCTTGCTATCTTTATTTGATAAAGAAGGCATCTAAGCTAAGGAGCCAGCAATTTTTTTGGTTCAGAACCATGGACAGCACTTTTTTATTGGTGCTGTCCAATCAGCAAGGACAACCCAGGTTGTTCACCAAAAATGGTCCGGCATCTAAACTTACATTCTTGATTTCTCTTGTTAAGTGTATCCAGTCCACGGATCATCCATTACTTGTGGGATATTCTCCTTCCCAACAGGAAGTTGCAAGAGGATCACCCACAGCAGAGCTGCTATATAGCTCCTCCCCTCACTGCCATATCCAGTCATTCTCTTGCAACTCTCAACTAAGATGGAGGTCGTAAGAGGACTGTGGTGTTTTATACTTAGTTTATTTCTTCAATCAAAAGTTTGTTATTTTTATATGGTACCGGAGTGTACTGTTTATCTCAGGCAGTATTTAGAAGAAGAATCTGCCTGCATTTTCTATGATCTTAGCAGAAGTAACTAAGATCCTTTGCTGTTCTCACATATTCTGAGGAGTGAGGTAACTTCAGAGGGGGAATAGCGTGCAGGTTTTCCTGTAATAAGGTATGTGCAGTTAAAATATTTTTCTAGGGATGGAATTTGCTAGAAAATGCTGCTGATACCGAAGTAATGTAAGTAAACCCTTAAATGCAGTGATAGCGACTGGTATCAGGCTTATTAATAGAGATACATACTCTTATAAAAGTGTATTTTAAAACGTTTGCTGGCATGTTTAATCGTTTTTTACATATGTTTGGTGATAAAACTTATTGGGGCCTAGTTTTTTCCACATGGCTGGCTTGAATTTTGCCTAGAAACAGTTCCCTGAGGCTTCCCACTGTTGTAATATGAGTGGGAGGGGCCTATTTTGGCGTTTTTTTTTGCACAGCAAAAATTACAGACACAGACATCCAGCTTCTTCCTGCATGATCCAGGACTTCTCTGAAGGGCTCAAAAGGCTTCAAAAGTCGTATTGAGGGAGGTAAAAAGCCACAGTAGAGCTGTGGCAGTTGTTGTGACTGTTTAAAAAACGTTTTTGTCATTTGTTTTTCCTT
>NW_026510882.1:7168-59668 GCF_027579735.1 Bombina bombina
ACAAAAGGGGAATACGATACCAAATGATGCCTTCAGAAAGACTTTTCTATGTATCAGAGCTCCACACACATGCAGCTGCATGCCATGCTGTCCTCAAAAACAAGTGCGCCATACCGGCGCGAAAATGAGGCTCTGACTATGATTAGGGAAAGCCCCTAAAGAATAAGGTGTCTAAAACAGTGCCTGCCGATATAATCATATCAAAATACCCAGAATAAATGATTCCTCAAGGCTAAATATGTGTTAATAATGAATCGATTTAGCCCAGAAAAAGTCTACAGTCTTAATAAGCCCTTGTGAAGCCCTTATTTACTATCTTAATAAACATGGCTTACCGGATCCCATAGGGGAAATGACAGCTTCCAGCATTACATCGTCTTGTTAGAATGTGTCATACCTCAAGCAGTAAGAGACTGCACACTGTTCCCCCAACTGAAGTTAATTGCTCTCAACAGTCCTGTGTGGAACAGCCATGGATTTTAGTTACGGTGCTAAAATCATTTTCCTCATACAAACAGAAATCTTCATCTCTTTTCTGTTTCTGAGTAAATAGTACATACCAGCACTATTTTAAAATAACAAACTCTTGATTGAATAATAAAAACTACAGTTAAACACTAAAAAACTCTAAGCCATCTCCGTGGAGATGTTGCCTGTACAACGGCAAAGAGAATGACTGGAGTAGGCGGAGCCTAGGAGGGATCATGTGACCAGCTTTGCTGGGCTCTTTGCCATTTCCTGTTGGGGAAGAGAATATCCCACAAGTAAGGATGACGCCGTGGACCGGACACACCTATGTTGGAGAAAAGTCTACAGTCTTAATAAGCCCTTTTTGAAGCCCTTATTTACGATCGTAATAAACATGGCTTACCGGATCCCATAGGGAAAATGACAGCTTCCAGCATTACATCGTCTTGTTAGAATGTGTCATACCTCAAGCAGCAAGAGACTGCTCACTGTTCCCCCAACTGAAGTTAATTGCTCTCAACAGTCCTGTGTGGAACAGCCATGGATTTTAGTGACGGTTGCTAAAATCATTTTCCTCATACAAACAGAAATCTTCATCTCTTTTCTGTTTCTGAGTAAATAGTACATACCAGCACTATTTCAAAATAACAAACTCTTGATTGAATAATAAAAACTACAGTTAAACACTAAAAAACTCTAAGCCATCTCCGTGGAGATGTTGCCTGTACAACGGCAAAGAGAATGACTGGGGTAGGCGGAGCCTAGGAGGGATCATGTGACCAGCTTTGCTGGGCTCTTTGCCATTTCCTGTTGGGGAAGAGAATATCCCACAAGTAAGGATGACGCCGTGGACCGGACACACCTATGTTGGAGAAAAAGTGTGTTTATTTTGCTTGTTGGCATAGTTGAGTTGTTTCTCTCCTTGCAGGTGGCTTTAACTGAAAGGCGAGATTTTTAATCATTTATTTTAACTGCATCAATTTATCTTTATAACCTTAATGTAAATGATGACTTGATTCCTACTAATGTTTTGCTCCCCCATCACAGTATAGAGCTTACATGTAATCTAATCACAATCTTTTTTTTTTTTAAATCCTCTTAGTAAAATGGCGAGACCAATATCCAGTATTGGAAACCTTTCCACAGTGCAATATCCTCTGAGAAAAAAAAAATCTGCAATTTGCAAATACTGTCAAAAGGAATATGCTTTTCCAAATGCTACCAGGATGATAAAACACATCTGTGCATGCCAGAGGTGTCCTAAAGACATTTGACAATACATAAAGGGACAGTCTACTACAGAATTTTTATTGTTTAAAAAGATAAACCCTTGATTACCTATTCCCCAGTTTTGCATAACCAACAGTTATATTAATATACTTTTTACCTCTGTGATAACCTGCATCTAAGCCACTGCAGACTATCCCTTATTTCAGTTCTTGAGACAGACTTGCAAAATCTGTCAAAACACAATAAGAGGCAGCCTTCAGGGGCTTAGAAATTAGCATGTGAGACCACCTATGTTTAACTTTCAACAAAAGAATACCAAGACAACAAAACAAGTTTGATAAAAGTAAAGCATAAAGTTGTTACAAAAGGTGGTGACTCCTGCATAAGGATTTATCCATATCACTGTGCTCACGACACTGACGATTGCAACCGGACGGCTGAGAGCGGGGAGTCCGGATTTACCCGCTGCAGGTTGTGTCCTGCTGATGTGAACTCCAGCTAACGGCTTCATCAGATGTGGTGCTGTGGACACTCAGACTGTTTTTAACTTGAGTTTACAATAAAGGCTTAATCTTTTGTACCTCTGGCGAGTACATATTTGTATTTAGCGCACTATATCGGTTTAATAAAATTACACTTGAATCTGTTCTCTTTGTGCTTCATTTTTTCTATGTATACTCGGATCCTGGATTCTACAACCTTTGGCAAGAAAGGCTGGGTTTAAGGGAGCGGCAAAGACAAAGACAACAATTAACTGCATAATTTGGAAACATATCAAAGATCTCCAAAGACCTGAACTATTTTTCTCCTTTTAAATTGGGGACGTAAGGTATTATATATATCAATCATAGATAAGGTTTTTTATTGGATTTTATATATTATTTATACGATACCTATATAAAGTTTGTTCTGGATTTTATATTGCATCTTCATAAGGATAAGAAAAAATATCCAAAACGAAGCAGCTGTATAAAAACTTGATTCCTTTATTCCTTAAAAACGTATGCAAAGGACATACAGCAAAATGGAAAGGTTTCAGACAAATAAACTGACCGGTTTCGGTCATATTGACCGTAAATATAGAATAGCACCTGTTAGGGGGTGCTCCCTTTTATGCTGAGCAATCCATGTTCATTGGTTAAAAAATTATGTTGCTGAACACCTTAACCCTATCAATACCTTTCTCCCTTTTAATCACAAATTGAGAAACTTTCAAAATAGTAAATTCATGGGTACATTAACAATTGACAATATTAGTGAAGAAACAATTTAGATGAATAGAATCTTAAGTAGATGAATTATTTTAACAGCAAAGGAAAAAGCAAATGAATTAACATTTAATGAATTAACATTTTAAATCCATAGGACCAATGGGTTAAGCAAATTAACACAGATGTTGGATATACAAGTATAATATTGACATCACATACTTCATGTTTATTCATTCTGTGCAATTATCTATGTAATCCAATGACGTTATATCTTTATCATTACCATTCCAACCCTGTTAAAAACAAAAAGAGGAATCGGCAATAACAACCAACACCAAGTATATAAAGAAAAGATAGGCACAATAAAAATAAACATGAATATGAATATAAATGTATATGAGCAAGTTCATATATGTGAGCGTGTAATGATTTAACAAAAAAAACATTAACCATATAGATGGACAACTAATAACACTCTCGAAACATACATTAAGACAAAGTGTAAGTCACTGTTCCATACGTTATGTATTGTTTTATCTGTGTGTTTACCCCATATATACTTATGAGGCAATAAAATCAGAACACATAAACCTGTTCAATGCTGGCTCAAATATTTACTGTCATAGGTATGTATATTTGTCTAATATCTATAATCTCCCTTGGTAGTTATTTTTGCCAATAATTAACCCCTTAGTGACCAGACCACTTTTCAATTTGTTGACCATCTGGGACCAAGGCTATTTTTGCATTTCTGCGATGTTTGTGTTTAACTGTAATTTTCCTCTTACTCATTTACTGTACCCACACATATTATATACTGTTTTTCTCGCCATTAAATGGACTTTCTAAAGATATGATTATTTTCATCATATCTTATAATTTACTATAAAAAAAAATATAAAATATGAGGAAAAAAATGAAAAAAAATGCACTTTTTCTAACTTTGAGCCCCAAAATATCTTACCATAAAATACCAATGCTAAACAGTTTCTAAATTTTGTCCTGAGTTTATAAATACCCAATGTTTACATTTTCTTTGCTTTTTTTGCAAGTTATAGGGCAATAAGTACAAGTAGCACTTTGCTATTTCAAAACCATGTTTTTTCAAAATTGGCGATAGTTACATTGTAACACCAATATGTCAGGAATCCCTGAATAACCCTTCAAATGTATATATTTTTTAAAAGAAGACAACCTAAGGTATTAAACTTGGGGTATTTTGACTTTTTTCATGCAACCATTTTACCACTAATCTATGCCAAAGTTTGGGGGGGAAAAAATAATAATTAGATTTTTTGACAAAATAGCAATTTAAGAATACATTTACTGATAATATTAAGGGTTACTGCCAAATAACACCCTAATATGTCTTCAGCAGCATCTCCTGGGTACAGTGATACCACCCATGTATAGGTGTGTCGGGTTCTCGGGGGGCTAAAAGCCCTTATTTTTAGAGAGCGCAATCCAGTTTTTCAACTTGGAATTTTCACATCGGTCATCATGCACCCATGTCCTATTTGGGACATTTCTGAAGCTGGCCAATGGAATTTACCCCCATCAAACCATATATTTTTAAAAAGTAGACACCCTAGGGTATTTCAAATGCTGGTATTTTAACACTTTCCATGCACTAATTCAACCACCAGTCTTTGTCAAACTTTTGGGTAGTCTTTTTTTTGTGTTATTTTTCACACACATTGTACTTTAGGCATGGATTCTCGGTTCCTGTTATGTGTTACTGCCAAAAAAACACCTCAATATGTGTTCAACAACATCTCCTGAGTACAGTGATACCACCCATGTATAGGTGTGTCGGGTTCTCTGGGGGCTAAAAGGCCTTAATTTTAGGAAGCGCATTCCAGTTTTTCAACTTGGAATTTTCACATCGGTCATCATGCACCCATGTCCTATTTGGGACATTTCTGAAGCTGGCCAATGGAATTTACCCCCATCAAACCATATATTTTTGAAAAGTAGACACCCTAGGGTATTTCAAATGGTGGTATTTTAACACTTTCCATGCACTAATTCAACCACCAGTCTGTCAAACTTTTGGGTAGTCATTTTTTGTGTTATTTTTCACACACATTGTACTTTAGGCATAGATTCTCAGTTCCTGTTATGTGTTACTGCCAAAGAAGACACCAATATGTGGTCACCAACATCTCCTGAGTTCAGTGATACCACCTATGCATAGGTTTGGTGGCTTGTTTGGGCGGTGCAATGCCAAATGTCTGACATGTGTTTGTGATTTTTTTTCACATTTAACATATTTTCTTTGCCTATCGTCTTTTTTGGGGGTCTTTTAACATACCCCAATTTATTTGTTTTCCATAAATGGGATTATATTTAAAAAGTTGACACCCCAAGGTATTATACATGGAGTGGTTTGATGACTTTGATGCAACCGTTTTAGCCAAAAAAATTGGAGAAAGTATATGGTGGTAATTTTTCAATTTTCATTGTTACAGACACATTGCTTTTTGACTATGATTTAGGAGAGACTGTTGTAAGTTATTGCAAAAGAATACTTCAGGTTGTTTTCTGCAAAGCACCCTGAGTACACCTATGCCCCCCATGCATAGGTTTGCCAGGATTTTGGGAAGGTTATGTTACAATTTTATGACTTGTGATTTTAGTTATTAAAAATGAGAGTATTTCTTCTGATAGGCCTATCTTTAGTTTGGGGCCTATCGCATACCCCACTTTTATTTATTGCATTCAAAGTGTATATTTTTTAAATGTTGACACCCCAAGGTATTGTATATGGTGTGCTTTGATGCCTTTGAAGCAACCGTTTTAGCCCAAAAAATTGGAGAAAGTGTATGGTGGTAATTTTTCAATTTTCATTTTTACAGACACATTGCTTTTTGACTATGATTTAGGAGAGACTGTTGTAAGTTATTACAAAAACATACTTCAGGTTGTTTTCTGCAAGGCACCCTGAGAACACCTATGTCCCCCATGCATAGGTTTGACAGGGGTTTTGGTTAAAAAAAAATGTGAAAATGTAATGTGAAATGTAAAAAAAAACAAAAAAACATCTAACTGTAAACATAACCAAAAAATATATATATATATATATATAACAGCAAATTTATTTATTTTTTTAAAAATTGACCATTGTATGGTACCGCTTGAAGCAGTCCCCAATGCAGAGTGCAGGCTGTCCAGGGCAATCAGAATAGTGATATATGGTGTCCCTTCTCTTCCCCCTCTTGGTACAGACTCTGCATTTTTTTTGTGGTTTCTGCTTTGCGGCAGTAGGGGGGGGATTTTAAAAATAAAATGGGTAGCCCCAACTCTGCTCTCTGCCATCACCGCCCGGGGAGCAGGTGCATCATGGTACAAAATCCCCGTAATAATCTGGAGCTGAAACTGTAAAAAAGTCTTTAACTCTGGGGTTTGCTTTTTTGAACAACAAAAAAGCGTTGTGGGTTGCAATCTGCATTAGGTAAATTGCAACCTTTTTGTACCAGGCCCTTGTCTTCCGCATAATTAGGTAGGGCTGCAGCAGCTGATCAGCCAGATCAACCCCACCCATATGCCGGTTATAAGACTTGATGCACACTGGCTTCCTTATGATCTCAGCTCTGCCACGTACAGAAACCGCCACCGTCCTCTCTGTGTGGATGGTGGTAAGAAGGTATACATCCTTCTTGTCTCTGTACTTAAGTGCCAACAGCTCCTCTTGGCGCAGAGCTGAGGTCTCCCCCCTTCGTAGCCGGGTGCGTACAAGCTGTCCTGGGAAACCTGCGCGGTTCTTTTTAATTGTACCGCAAGCTACTGTATCAAAGCAATACAGTAGCTTGAACAAAAGGACACTTGTATAAAAATTGTCTAAGTACAAGTGATACCCTTTGTTCATTAGGGGTAATATCAGGTCCCAGACAATCTTGCCAGTGGTTCCCATATGTTCTGGGCAACCTGGAGGGTCAAGGTGGCTATCCTTTCCCTCATACACCCGGAAGGCCTGAGTATACCCAGTCTCGCTGTCACAGAGCTTATACACCTTTACCCCATATCTGGAGCGCTTGGAAGGAATAAACTGCTTGAATCCCAGCCTTCCCTTATACTTCATTAGGGATTCATCAACACATATATTGCTTCCAGGTGTATAAGCCTCTGCAAACCTGGCAGAAAAGTGGGTTATCAGGGGGCGGATTTTATACAGCCTGTCAAATTGGGGATGCTCCCTAGGGGGGCACAGGCTGTTGTCGCTGAAGTGCATGAAATGCAGAATCATTTCATACCTCTTCCTCGACATAATCTTGGAGAAAATGGGGGTAGAGCAGATGGGGCTAGTACTCTAGTAGGAGCGAATGGAGGGTTTTCTCTTGTTAAGTGTGTTCAGTCCACGGGTCATCCATTACTTATGGGATATATTCTCCTTCCCAACAGGAAGTTGCAAGAGGATCACCCAAGCAGAGCTGCTATATAGCTCCTCCCCTCACGTCATATCCAGTCATTCTCTTGCAACCCTCAACAAAGAAGGAGGTCGCGAGAGGAGTTGGAGCTTTTACTTAATTATTCTTCAATCAAAAGTTTGTTATTTTAAATGGCACCGGAGTGTGCTGGTTTTCTATCTCAGGCAGTATTTGGAAGAAGAATCTGCCTGCGTTTTCTATGATCTTAGCAGACGTAACTAAGATCCACTGGCTGTTCTCGACATTCTGAGGAGTGGGGTAACTTCAGAAAATGGGAATAGCATGCGGGGTCCCCCGCAAATGAGGTATGTGCAGTACAATATTTTCTGGGAATGGAATTGACTAAGAAAACACTGCTCTTGCATGCATTGCGCCTGTCACTGCTGCAGCGGCATTCTGGTTTGAGTCTCTGGAAGAGGCGATTCGCACAGCACCATTGGATGAGACTTTGAGCAAGCTTAGAACGCTTAAGCTAGCTAATGCGTTTGTTTCGGATGCCGTAGTGCATTTAACCAAACTTACGGCTAAGAATTTCGGATTCGCCATACAGGCGCGCAGAGCGCTATGGCTTAAATCCTGGTCAGCAGATGTAACTTCTAAATCTAAATTGCTTAATATTCCTTTCAAAGGGCAAACCTTATTCGGGCCCGGCTTGAAGGAAATTATTGCTGACATTACTGGAGGTAAGGGCCACATCCTTCCTCCATCAACTTCCTCCGCTCCAAAACAGGAAGGAACTACTGCTCGTTACAGACAAGGTTGGAAAGGCAACCAGTCATGGAACAAGGGCAAGCAGGCCAGAAAGCCTACTTCCGCCCCTAAGACAGCATGAAGACAGGGCCCCCTTTCCGGAGACGGATCTAGTGGGGGGCAGACTTTCTCTCTTCGCCCAGGCTTGGGCAAGAGATGTACAGGATCCCTGGACGTTGGAGATTATATCTCAGGGATACCTTCTGGATTTCAAAACTTCTCCTCCACAAGGGAGGTTTCATCTGTCAAGGTTATCAACAAACCTAATAAAGAAAGAGGCATTTCTACAATGTGTACAAGACCTCTTAGTGATGGGAGTGATCCACCCAGTTCCGCAAATGGAACCAGGGCAAGGGTTTTACTCAAATCTGTTTGTGGTTCCCAAAAAAGAGGGAACCTTCAGACCAATCTTAGACTAAACAAATTCCTAAGGGTTCCATCGTTCAAGATGGAAACCTTTCGGACCATCCTACCCATGATCCAAGAGGGTCAGTATATGACCACAGTGGACTTAAAGGATGCCTACCTTCACATACCGATTCACAAAGATCATTATCGGTACCTAAGGTTTGCCTTTCTAGACAGGCATTACCAGTTTGTAGCTCTTCCCTTCGGGTTAGCTATGGCTCCGAGAATTTTTACAAAGGTTCTGGGTTCGCTTCGGGCGGTGCTAAGACCGCGAGGCATAGCGGTGGCTCCGTGCCTAGACGACATTCTGATACAAGCGTCAAGTTTTCAAAATGCAAAGTCTCATACAGAGATAGTTCTAGCATTTCTGAGGTCGCATGGGTGGAAAGTGAACATGGAAAAGAGTTCTCTGTTTCCACTCACAAGGGTCCCTTTCCTAGGGACTCTTATAGATTCTGTAGAGATGAAGATTTACCTGACGGAGTCCAGGTTATCAAAAATTCTAAATGCTTGCCGTGTCCTTCATTCCATTCCAAGCCCATCAGTAGCTCAGTGCATGGAAGTAATCGGCTTAATGGTCGCGGCAATGGACATAGTGCCATTTGCGCGCCTGCATCTCAGACCGCTGCAATTATGCATGCTAAGTCAGTGGAATGGGGATTACTCAGATCTGTCCCCTTTACTGTATCTGGACCAGGAGACCAGGGATTCTCTTCTCTGGTGGTTGTCTCTGGTTCATCTGTCCAAAGGAATGACCTTTCGCAGACCAGATTGGACGATTGTAACAACAGATGCCAGCCTACTAGGCTGGGGCGCAGTCTGGAACTCCCTAAAGGCTCAGGGATCGTGGACTCAGGAGGAGAAACTCCTTCCAATAAACATTCTGGAATTAAGAGCAATATTCAATGCTCTCCTAGCTTGGCCTCAGTTAGCAACACTGAGGTTCATCAGGTTTCAGTCGGACAACATCACGACGGTAGCTTACATCAATCATCAAGGAGGAACCAGGAGTTCCCTAGCGATGTTAGAAGTCTCAAAGATAATTCGCTGGGCAGAGTCTCACTCTTGCCACCTGTCAGCGATCTACATCCCAGGCGTGGAGAACTGGGAGGCGGACTTTCTAAGTCACCAGACTTTTCATCCGGGGGAGTGGGAACTTCATCCGGAGATATTTGCTCAACTGATTCTTCGTTGGGGCAAACCGGAACTGGATCTCATGGCATCTCGCCAGAACGCCAAGCTTCCGTGCTACGGATCCCGGGAGCGGTGCTGATAGATGCACTAGCAGCCCCTTGGGTTTTCAACATGGCTTATGTGTTTCCACCTTTTCCGTTACTGCCTCGACTGATTGCCAAGATCAAACAGGAGAGAGCATCGGTGATTCTGATAGCGCCTGCGTGGCCACGCAGGACCTGGTATGCAGACCTAGTGGACATGTCGTCCTGTCCACCATGGTCTCTGCCTCTGAGGCAGGACCTTCTAATTCAGGGTCCTTTCAACCATCCAAACCTAATTTCTCTGAGGCTGACTGCATGGAGATTGAACGCTTGATTCTATCGAAGCGTGGTTTCTCGGAGTCGGAAACCTGTGACCAGAAAAATTTACCATAAGATATGGCGTAAATATTTATATTGGTGTGAATCCAAGAGTTACTCATGGAGTAAGGTTAGGATTCCTAGGATATTGTCTTTTCTACAAGAGGGTTTAGAAAAGGGTTTATCCGCTAGTTCGTTGAAGGAACAGATTTCTGCTCTGTCTATTCTTTTACACAAGCGTCTGGCAGAGAATCCAGACGTTCAGGATTTTTGTCAGGCTTTGGCTAGGATTAAGCCTGTGTTTAAAGCTGTTGCTCCTCCGTGGAGATTAAACTTGGTTCTTAAAGATCTTCGGGGTGTTCCGTTTGAACCCCTTCATTCCATTGATATTAAGCTTTTATCTTGGAAAGTTCTGTTTTTGATGGCTATTTCCTCGGCTCGAAGAGTCTCTGAGTTATCTGCCTTACATTGTGATTCTCCTTATCTGATTTTTCATTCAGACAAGGTAGTCCTGCGTACTAAACCTGGGTTTTTACCTAAGGTTGTTTCTAACAGGAATATCAATCAAGAGATTGTTGTTCCATCATTATGTCCTAATCCTTCTTCAAAGAAGGAACGTCTTTTGCATAATCTAGACGTGGTCCGTGCCCTGAAGTTCTACTTACAGGCAACTAAAGATTTTCGGCAAACTTCTTCTCTGTTTGTCGTTTACTCTGGACAGAGGAGAGGTCAAAAGGCTTCGGCTACCTCTCTCTCTTTTTGGCTTTGTAGCATAATACGTTTAGCCTATGAGACTGCTGGACAGCAGCCTCCTGAAAGAATTACAGCTCATTCCACTAGAGCTGTGGCTTCCACCTGGGCCTTTAAGAATGAGGCCTCTGTTGAACAGATTTGCAAGGCTGCAACTTGGTCTTCACTTCATACTTTTTCCAAATTTTACAAATTTGACACTTTTGCTTCTTCGGAGGCTGTTTTTGGGAGAAAGGTTCTACAGGCAGTGGTTCCTTCTGTTTAATGTTCCTGCCTTGTCCCTCCCATCATCCGTGTACTTTAGCTTTGGTATTGGTATCCCATAAGTAATGGATGACCCGTGGACTGAACACACTTAACAAGAGAAAACATAATTTATGCTTACCTGATAAATTTATTTCTCTTGTAGTGTGTTCAGTCCACGGCCCGCCCTGTCTTTTTTGAGGCAGGTTCTAAATTTTAAATTATAACTCCAGTCACCACTGCACCCTATAGTTTCTCCTTTCTCGTCTTGTTTCGGTCGAATGACTGGATATGACATGTGAGGGGAGGAGCTATATAGCAGCTCTGCTTGGGTGATCCTCTTGCAACTTCCTGTTGGGAAGGAGAATATATCCCATAAGTAATGGATGACCCGTGGACTGAACACACTACAAGAGAAATAAATTTATCAGGTAAGCATAAATTATGTTTCTTTATGATGCCCATCAGCATGGTCAATGCCCAGAATTTTTTTAATTCTGGCACATTGATGGGGGCCCATTGCTGCTTTGCCAAATATGTTCCAGGCTTTGCAGCACGGAACTGATGGGCATATAAATTAGTTTGGGCGACAATGTTCCCCAATACATCATCGCCCAGAAACACTTCCAGAAACTGCTGGGGGCTAAAACCTGCCACATCTATATTTATGCCAGCATTTGCTGTGAAGGGTGGGATATCTGGCCTCTGGAGATGAGGTGTTACCCACTCTTCAGCAGCAATGGCAGCAACACGCCTCCTTCTGGCAGGGGGGCTGGTAGGGGGTCTAGCAGCCACAGATACATCACTATCAGTTGAGACTGCATCTAGTGATGTATCTGAGCATATGGCAGGGTCAAAATTGGGGTCTGAGTCAGACATAGAGGCATCTGACTCTGACGCAAGGATGGCATACGCCTCCTCAGCACTATATATTTTCTGTGACATTTTTGTATCTGTCACAGAAAAAATGTACTAAATTTTTTTAAATTAAATTAATTAACTAAATTATTTAACTAAATTAACTAGCAAAAAAGTACAGCTATGCTACTGCCAGTGATTTATAGCGATCACTGGCAAGCTAGGGGTTAATGGCTCTGAAAATTAAATTAACTAAATGGTTCTGAAAAGAGCCTCTGGATTTTTAAAAAATTACAACAAAATTAACCCCTAAAAAAATGCACAGACAGCAAAAAAGTACAGCTATGCTACTGCCAGTGATTTATAGCGATCACTGGCAAGCTAGGGGTTAATGACTCTGGAAATTAAATTAAATTAGCTAAATGGCTCTGAAAAGAGCCTTTGGGTATTTAAAAAAAATACAACAAAAAAAATTAACCCCTAAAAAAATGCACAGACAGCAAAAAAAAGTGCAGCTATGCTAATGCCAGTGATTTATAGTGATCACTGGCAAGCTAGGGGTTAATGGCTCTGAAAAGAGCCTTTGATTCTATATTTTTTAACAAATAAAAGAATTAAATCTCTCTCTGCAAAAAAACAGGTCTCTCTCTCCAACAAAATCGCAAGTGAGGAGAGGGAGGGAGATCCACACTGATCAGTGTCAATATTTACAAATATTGACATGATCAGACAAATGGGGTATTTTATTTATTTTTGGGTGGGAGGCTCAGATTGGGTGACCCTAGCTTGCCCCTATGATGAGGCAGGCTAGGGACACCCCCAGAGGCGCCATGATGCACTGGGCATCGCCATCTTGGATGCCTAGTGAAGGGGGAGGGGGGGGCTATTTAGGGCTTTTTATTATTTTACGTTTTTTTTTTTTTTTTTTTTTTTTACTTTTTTTTAAATTTTTTATAACTAAGTGCCTCGACCCACCGAGGCATTTAGCACACAAGCAGAGCATCGGAAGCGTGTCTGATCGCTTCCGATGCTCTGAAACACTGCCGGGCTCCACGTGGAGCAAAACCGGAAGTGATCACTCGTGGGGGAGTGATCAATCCGGTCCCGGCACTCGGGAACAGTATTGCAGGATGCCTAGACATCAAGGCAAGCCTGCAATACTGTTAGAGCAGCTGGAAGCAATTTCGATCGCTTCCAGTGCTCTGTTTAACCGACGACGTATGCCATACGTCCTCGGTCGTTAAGTGCTTTTTTTTTAGGACGTATGGCATACGTCGTCAGTCGTTAAGGGGTTAATGATGTCATACTCAGAGTTGTAGCCATATGGTAATAGACATTTGGTTTTAAAAATCCAATATGTTTCTTGTTTACATAATATGGACAACTTATCACCGCCTCTTGGTGGTGTTGTTACCTTTTCTATGGCTTGCCATTTAAAGGATGTAACATCCTGATGATGGAAATCTATAAAATGGGTGGAAAGCGCTGAACAAGTGCGTTTATTAGAGATGTACGATAAATGTTCTCTAATACGTTTGCCTACTTTTCGGGTAGTTCTGCCTGTGTACTGTTTTTTGCAAATAGTGCATTCTATTATGTAAATTACAAAAGTACTTTTGCAATTTACACAACCTGTAGTGTTGAATTCTTCTCCCGTTACATGGGACTTAAATGTTGATGAAATATTTACATGATCACAAGAAGAGCAAACTTTCTTACCACATTTGAATGTTCCATTATATCTCAACCATGCTTGGGGCTAAAATATTACCAAGGGTCACATTCCTTTTAGGGACAAACATACAACCCTGTTCAACTGTGTCCCTTAGGTACTTGTCCCCCATTAGTATTGGTAAATTATTTTTGATGATTCTACAGACATCGTATTGAGAGGAATATGATGTGATAAATTTAAGATTGTGTTTTGAACTTTTAGGATTTCGTGTTGATTTTTCTAATGCACTTGCCCTGTTGGTATCCTTAATTTCAAAAAATGCTTTGTCTATGACTTTGGTGAAA
This sequence comes from Bombina bombina, assembly GCF_027579735.1. Lineage (NCBI taxonomy): Eukaryota > Metazoa > Chordata > Amphibia > Anura > Bombinatoridae > Bombina > Bombina bombina. Next base: position 21,068 of record NW_026510882.1, read on the forward strand.
TAACCCCTCTTTAGCATTCATGTTTTTAGGTCTCTGCTCTCTGACCGAAAGGTTTGTTCATGTGTACAGTTTCTTTTTGCCCGCAGGAATTGACTTTTCGCAATCCCATTAAAATCCCTTTAAACACATATTGCGGATGGCAACTACGGGCATGTAAAAGACTGTTGCCTGAAATTGGCTTTCGGTAGAGAGCAGAGATGATATTTCCCTCACAGGAAACTCAGAAGGAGGAACTATCAAGAAAGTTAATGGTCTTTTTTTGCCATTCATAAGTAAACTGGAGTCCCACCTTATTGTTGTTTAAGGTGGTGACATACTCATCAGCAGTCTCAGAATCAGATGACCATACTATCAGCAGATCATCAATGAACCTGGCGTATTTCACAATATGTTCTGATGGGGTGGTACTACCTCCATAGACGTGGCCCCTCTCCCACCAACCCATAAACAGGTTGGCATAGGAGGGGGCAAATTTAGCCCCCATAGCAGTGCCACACCTCTGGAGGTAGTAGCACCCCTGGAACATGAAAAAATTGTGTTCTAGTAAGAACTTCACAATTCTGACAATCAGATTTTTAGACTCCAATGGGAGATCTGTAAACAAGTCTAGGAAAAAATTCACAGCTTGTAGACCCTGTGTATGAGGGATGGAGGAGTACAGTAACACCACATCAATTGTAAGCCAACTGTACTCCTCCCTCCATGTCACAGTCTCCAATACTTGTAGCGCATGGGAGGTATCTCGTATATAGCTGGGTAACAACAAGACCATGGGCTGTAAAAAATCATCTACCCACTTGGATAGGGGTTCCAATAGAGACCCTATACCCACCACTATAGGCCTCCCTTTAACATTGCATATACTTTTATGAACTTTTGGGAGGTGGTGGAAGATGGGTGTCACTGGATCAGTGACCATGCAAAGGTTGGCTGTTTCTTGATCCATGAGACCCTCCTCCACCACCTTATCCAAAAGATGTGATAGCTCTCTGGAGTATGTGGCAGTAGGATTCCTGGGTAAGATAGTATAGGTTTGCAAATCACCAAGTTGTCTTAATGCTTCATTGACATAGTCTAACTTGTCCACAACTACCACGCTCCCTCCTTTATCAGACTGTCTAATCACTATCCCTTCATTCTTTTGTAGATTCAATAAGGCTTCTCGTTCCCTGTTAGTAAGATTGGAGGAACTAGAGTTTAGGGAGTTGTTGAGTTCGGTAAGATCCTCAACAACCCTCTCATGAAACACTTCTAGGATTTTTCCTCTTACCTGTGTGGGATAAAATTGTGATTTATTTTTAAATTTTGGTGCAACCTTATGGACCTGTGAAGGACCTACTTCATTACTTTCTCTGCTTAAATATTCAAGTGTGACTAGAGCACATGTGTCCTCAAAGGAAGTGTGTTTGCTAACAATTGTGTTGTGTATAGAGGACTCCGTAGCTTCTAGTGTTTGGTGTGCTTTGTCTCTAAAGAATTTCTTCAGAGTCAAATCTCTGATCAATTTATTCAGATCTAATATGGTCTGAAAAAGATGGAATTTTCTAGAAGGGACAAAGCCCAAACCTAGATTGAGCAGTCTAATTTCATAAGGATATCTTACAATTCTGTTTTTTCTCTTTTATTTTTTATGAATTGGAATATATATATTTGTGTTTTTAACTTTTTAGGACACTGACCTAGCACTGAATAGTTCTTTTCAGTATAGAGTTGTTTAAAAGTGCATGTCTTATCTAAATCATAAAAGTTTAATTTTGATTTGACTGTTCCTTTATTAGAATTAAATGAGGAGGGCCATAGTAATGAAAGTGCAAGTAGCTTTTCCCTCCAATGTTCCCATTCCAGAAACACTCTTCCTGCCCTTCTGTAAGGGCTTCTTCACAAGCAGCATCTTCAAGTAAGCAAGTGTTTTAAACCACTGCCTCTAAAAAATACAGAATAACTTAATTTATAGATAGGATGACACCTTAAAAAAAAAAATCAGGAAAAAGCTAATCAAGCTCTTGCAAAAGCAATATATTTCTCTAGAAACCCACTGTCAAAAACTGAAAACATTCCAAAATTGGAATCCAAATGAATGCATTTTAGTTTTGAATAGAAGCATTTTTGTAATATACATGTATTAGCAAAAATGCTTCTAATAAAATATAACTCTGTTACAAAACGGTATTTAAGTATGCGCTGTGCACCAGCATTTTTAACACAACACTTGCTTAGAGGTGCTTGTAGAATCTGGTAATGACTCTCTGTTAATTGCCGACATGACACAAGCCCCACTGGTGCCCTGAGCAGCTGCAGTATTTAGAATTCGGATGCAATATCTGGCTATGCTTCAAGTGCACAAAAAACTAAATTTATGCTTACATGATAAATTGATTTCTTCAATGGTAAGACGAGTCCACGGATTCATCCTTTACTTGTGGGATATTATCCTTCCCTACAGGAAGTGGCAAAGAGCACCACAGCAGAGCTGTCTATATAGCTCCTCCCTTAGCTCCACCCCCCAGTCATTTGACCGAAGGTACAGGAAGAAAAAGGAGAAACTACAAGGTGCAGAGGTGACTGACATTTAAAATCAAAAAATATAATCTGTCTTAAAATGACAGGGCGGGTCGTGGACTCGTCTTACCATAGAAGAAATCAATTTATCAGGTAAGCATTAATTTAGTTTTCTTCTATAAAGGTAAGAAGAGTCCACAGATTCATCCTTTACTTGTGGGATACAATACCAAAACTACAGGACATGGATGAACGGGAGGGACAAGACAGATGGTTAAAAAGAAGGCACCACTGCTTGAAGAACTTTTCTCCCAAAAATAGCCTCCGAAGAAGCAAAAGTATCAAATTTGGAAAAGGTATGAAGCGAAGACCAAGTCGCCGCCTTACAAATCTGTTCAACAGAAGCATTTTTAAAAGCCCATGTGGAAGCCACCACTCTAGTAGAGTGAGCTGTAATCCTTTCAGGAAGACTGCTGTCCAGCAGTCTCGTATGCCAAACGGATGATGCTTTTCAGCCAAAAAGAGAGGTAGCCGTAGCTTTTTGACCTCAACGTTTTCCAGAATAGACAACAAACAAACAAAGAAGACGTTTGACGGAAATCTTTGGTTGCTTGCAAGTAAAACTTCAAAGCACGAACCACGTACATGTTGTGCAACAGACGCTCCTTCTTAGAGGAAGGATTAGGAGACAGAAGGAACAATAATTTCCTGATTCATATTCCTATTAGTAACAACCTTAGGAAGGAATCCAGGTTTGGTACGCAAAACCACCTTATCAGCATGGAAAACAAGATAAGGTGAGTCGCATTGCAATGCAGATAATTCAGAAACTCTTCGAGCCGAAGAGATAGCAACTAAAAACAGAACTTTCCAAGATAGAAGCGTAATATCTATGGAATGCATAGGTTCAAACGGAACCCCTTGAAGAACCTTAAGAACTAAATTCAAACTCCATGGCGGAGCAACAGGTTTAAACACAGGCTTGATTCTAACTAAAGCCTGACAGAACGACTGAAAGTCTGGAACATCTGCCAGACGTTTGTGCAGTAGAATTGATAAAGCAGATATCTGCCCCTTTAAGGAACTAGCTGATAAACCTCTTCTCCAATCCTTCTTGGAGGAAGGACAAAATCCTAGGAATCCTGATCTTACTCCATGAGTAGCCTTTGGATTCGCACCAATAAAGATATTTACGCCATATCTTATGATAAATTTTCGTGGTGACAGGCTTTCGAACCTGAATCAAGTGTTCAATCTTCAAGCAGTCAGCCGCAGAGACTTTGGATGCTGGAACGGACCTTGAGTCAGAAGGTCCTGTCTCAGAGGCAGAGTCCATGGTGGAAGAGATGACATGTCCACCAGGTCTGCATACCAAGTCCTGCGTGGCCACGCAGGTGCTATCAAGATCACCGAAGCTCTCTCCTGTTTGATTCTGGCAATCAGACAAGGGAGGAGAGGAAATGGTGGAAATACATAAGCCAGGCTGAACGACCAGGGTACTGCTAGGGCATCTATCAGTACTGCCTGAGGATCCCTTGAACTGGACCCGTAACAAGGAAGTTTGGCATTCTGACGAGACCCCATCAGATCCAATTCTGGTTCCATTGCTGAATCAATTGTGCAAACACCTCCGGATGGAGTCCCCACTCCCTCGGATGAAAAGTCTGACGACTTAGAAAATCCGCTTCCCAGTTCTCCACTCCTGGGATATAGATTGCTGATAGATGGCAAGAGTGAGTCTCTGCCCATTTAATTATTTTGGTAACCTCTATCATCGCTAGAGAACTCTTTGTTCCCCCCTGATTGATATATGCTACAGTCGTGATATTGTCCGACTGGAATCTTATGAATCTGGGCGACGCCAGCTGAGGCCACGCCTGAAGCGCGTTGAATATCGCTCTCAGTTCTAGAATATTTATCGGGAGGAGAGCCTCCTCCTGAGTCCACAATCCCTGTGCTTTCAGGGAATTCCAGACCTCACCCCAGCACAATAGGCTGGCGTCCGTCGTCACTATGACCCACGCTGGCCTGCGGAAACACATTCCTTTGGACAGATGACCCTGTGACAACCACCAAAGAAGAGAGTCTCTGGTTTCTTGATCCAGATTTATCTGAGGAGACAAATCTGCATAATCCCCATTCCACTGCTTGAGCATGCATAGTTGCAGTGTTCTGAGATGCAAGCAAGCAAACGGAACTATGTCCATTGCCGCTACCATTAGACCGATTACCTCCATACACTGAGCCACTGACGGCCGAGGAATGGAATGAAGAGCTCGGCAGATGGATAAAATCTTTGATTTCCTGACCTCCATCAGAAAAATTTTCATGTCCACCGAATCTATCAGAGTTCCCAGGAATGGAACTCCTGTGAGAGGGATAAATGAACTATTTTTTACGTTCACCTTCCACCCATGAGATCTTAGGAAAACCAACACGATGTCCGCGTGAGACTTGGCTAGTTGATAAGTTGACGCCTAGATTAAGATATCGTCCAGATAAGGCGCCACCGCTATGCCCCGCAGCCTTAGAACCGCCAGAAGGGACCCTAGCACCTTTGTGAAAATTTGTGGAGCCGTGGCCAACCCGAAGGGAAGAGCCACAAACTGGTAATGCTTGTCCAGAAAACCTGAGAAACTGGTGATCTTTGTGGATAGGAATGTGTAGATACGCATCCTTAAAGTCGACGGTGGTCATATATTGACCCTCCTGGATCATTGGCAAAATAGTCTGAATGGTCTCCATCTTGAAGGATGGGACTCTTCCCTCTTTTTTGGGAACCACAAACAGATTTGAGTAGAACCCTTGTCCCTGTTCTGTTTCTGGAACTGGGCAGATCACTCCCGTGGAATATAGGTCTTCTACACAGCGTAAGAACACCTCTCTTTTTGTCTGGTTTACAGATAATTGAGAAAGATGGAATCTCCCCTTTGGAGGAGAATCTTTGAAATCTAGAAGATACCCCTGGGTTACTATTTCTAAAGCCCAGGAGACCTGAACGTCTCTTGCCCAAGCCTGAGCGAAGAGAGAAAGTCTGCCCCCTACTAGATCTGGTCCCGGATCGAGGGCTACCCCTTCATGCTGTCTTGGTGGCAGCAGCGGGCTTCTTGGCCTGTTTACCCTTGTTCCAAGTCTGGTTAGGTCTCCAGACTGACTTGGATTGAGCAAGATTCCCTTCCTGCTTTGCGGAAGGGGAAGAGGAAGAGGGACCACCTTTGAAGTTTCGAAAGGAACGAAAATTATTTTGTTTGGTCCTCATCTTATTTGTCTTATCCTGAGGAAGGGCATGGCCTTTCCCTCCAGTGATGTCTGAAATGATCTCTTTCAGTTCAGGCCCAAATAGGGTCTTAGCCTTGGATGACACATCAGCAGACCAGGACTTAAGCCATAACGCTCTGCGCGCTAAAATGGCAAAACCTGAATTCTTCGCCACTAATTTAGCCAATTGAAAAGCGGCATCTGTAATGAAATAATTAGCTAGCTTGAGAGCCCTAATTCTATCCAGAATATCTTCTAATGGAGTCTCAACCTGAAGAGCCTCTTCCAGAGCCTCGAACCAAAAGGACGCTGCAGTAGTTACAGGAACAATGCACGCTATAGGTTGGAGAAGAAAACCTTGATGAACAAATATTTTCTTCAGGAGACCCTCTAATTTTTAATCCATAGGATCTTTGAAAGCACAACTGTCCTCAATAGGTATAGTTGTGCGCTTAGCTAGGGTAGAAATAGCTCCCTCCACCTTAGGGACCGCCTGCCACGAGTCCCGGACGGTGTCTGATATGGGAAACATTTTCTTAAAAGTAGGAGGGGGAGCGAACGGAATACCTGGTCTATCCCACTCCTTAGTAACAATTTCCGAAATCCTCTTAGGAACCGTAAAAACATCAGTGTAGGCAGGAACCTCAAGGAATTTGTTAATTTTACACAATTTCTCTGGAACTACAATAGGGTCACAATCATCCAGAGTCGCTAAAACCTCGCCTAGCAATATGCAGAGGTGTTCTAGTTTAAATTTAAAAGCCGTTATATCTGCATCTGTCTGAGGGAACATATTTTCAGAAATCTCTCCCTCAGCCAGCAAATCCATCACGTCAGAACATTGTGAGGGTACATCAGATATAGCTAATAAAGCGTCAGAGGGCTCAGCGTTTGTTCTCACACCAGACCTACTGCGCTTCCCCTGCAACCCCGGCAGCTTAGATAAAACCTCAGTGAGGGTAGTATTCATAACTGCGGCCATATCTTGCAGGGTGAAAGAATTAGACGCACTAGAAGTACTTGGCGTCGCTTGTGCGGGCGTTAATGGTTGTGACACTTGGGGAGAATTAGATGGCATAACCCGATTCTCTTCTGACTGAGAATCATCCTGCAACATACTTTTAGAAGCTAAAATATGTTGTTTTACAATTTATTGACCTTTCAGTGCATGAGGGACACATTCTATGTGGAGGTTCCACAATGGCTTGTAAACATATTGAACATTGACTTTCCTGCTGAACAGGCTAGTAATGACTACAAACAAGCATGAAAACACTATATTTAGTGAAAAAAATAATCTAAAAAAACGGTACTGCGCCTTTAAGAGAAAAAAAAAAAAAAAGCATACACATTCTGCAAAACAGTCAAAATTTTGTATGTAGACCCACTATAGGTAGTTAAGATTGCACAACAACATTTTTTTTAACAATTAGCCCCTTAATGTCCAAACCGGAAAATAGGCCCAGATCCGGAAAAAGACCCCTCAGCACCTTGCCACAGCCCTGCTGGGGCCCTACCTGCCCTTTGGGATTGAAAGTGTGGGGTAAAAGCTTCAATTTGGCCCAAAACATACACCAGGGCACTCAGGAGTTAGAGCTTGCTGCCAAACTAATTGCGCATCTGAGGCGTGAAAATAGGCCCTGCCCATCTCACTCAATGCTTTCTGAGCCTTCAAGAATCGCACCAGAGCGGTTATAACTAGCCATGTGGGTTCCAAGACCCAAAAGTTTAAGCCATGTGTGCCCTAATAAAGTTGCCCAAAACGTTTATTGCCCATAAAAACGTTAAAGCACTCCCATCCAAAAAAACGTTTGCTCACAAACATTTTGCATTCAGTGTCAACCATATATGTAATTGGCCCCATAAGCAAGCTAAGTAATGCCCCTCTTTTAGCTCTAGGATTACTGCTTACCCTTACCCTCCTGGGTATAATGTCAGTCTTTCTGAAATACACAGTCTCTCCAGAAAAAATATGACTGAACATACCTCATTGCTGCATAGCATGAAACCGTTCCTCACACTGAAGTTTCCTGTACTCCTCAGCTTCTGTGGGAACAGCAAATGGACCTTAGTTACAAATGCTAAGATCATCATCCTTCAGGCAGCAGTCTTCATCCATATGCTGCCTGAGAGTAAATAGTACAAACCGGTACCATTTAAAAATAAACTATTGATTGAAGAATTAAAAACTAATATTTTATCACCTCTTTCACTTTACCGTTCCTAGCACTTAGAGTAGGCAAAGAGAATGACTGGGGGGTGGAGCTAAGGGATGAGCTATATAGACAGCTCTGCTGTGGTGCTCTTTGCCACTTCCTGTAGGGAAGGATAATATCCCACAAGTAAAGGATGAATCCGTGGACTCTTCTTACCTTTATAGAAGAAAAAGGCCAACACTAAAACAGTGATAACTTTTACTAGAAGCATTTTTGCCAACACATGCATATTTCAAATATGTTTCTATTCAAAGTTCTAATTCGTCTATGTACATTTTTTATTTTTTTTACAAGAATGTCTCTTTAAAGAATTATGGCCATCATACCATTTGAACAGCAGATATTTCTTTGAGCTAAAGATTTTTAGAGTCATATATAAGGATTCTTAGTTTTTTTAATATTTTTTTTTATTATTGTTCTTATGTACTGCCAAAAGAAGCTCCTTACAGTTCTCGTGTTCCTTACATATCTGGACCGTGTAGTTCCACTTGAAACAATAAATACAGTTTATTATTTACTGAACAATCTGTACTTTTATACATGCTGCATTGTAAGCTCCAAATATAACACTCAATTTTTCTGGAAGAAAAAAAAAAAAAAAAAATATATATATATATATATATATATATATATATATATATATATATATATATATATATATATATATATATATATATTTATTATTTTTTTCCCCCCTCATGGCTTCAAAATTTCCAAAAAATTTCACATTTCTAAGCATTACTAAAAAGTTAGGAGCAAGAAAGAAAATGTTAGAAGATCTGTAAACTAGAATTCGTTTAATCCAAAAACTTACGGCCTTTCTTCTTCTTCTTTTTCTTTTTCTTCTTCCCAGCAGCTCCTTCTCCTTCCCCATCTGCCTCTAAAATCACAGAAATAGCATTTTGTATAAAGACACTTGGAGTGACGCAATGTCTATAAACACCGTAGAATAGCATAATCGAATGCATGATAAAGAGACCATGCAAAAGCACTTTGTTTGAATTTCAAATGAGAAGTAGATTTTTTTCCCCTGACAAATATCAGTTAGTTACATTTTCCTTCCTAAAGCTATCAGCCAATCGCAAAATGCATATACGTATATCCTTTGAATCTTGGACATGCTCAGTAAGAGCTGATGCCCAAGAAAGTGTACATATAAAAAAGACTGCACATTTAGATATTAGAAGCGAATAGGAAAGTTTTTTTAGAAATTGTGTGCCATATTTGAATAATGAAAGTTTAAAGCTGACTTTAATGTCCCTTAAAGTTTGATAGCAACCTAAATCCTGATGCTGTTCTCTGTTAAAGGGACATTGTACACTAGATTTTTCTTTGCATAAATGTTTTGTAGATGATCCATTTATATACACATTTAAAAATATTTATATATACAGGTAGCCCTCAGTTTACACCGGGGTTAGGTTCCAGGAGGAATGATTGTATATCAAAACCGTTGTAAATTGAAACCCAGTTTATAATGTAAGTCAATGGGAAGTGAGGGAGTTAGGTTCCAGGCCCCTCTCAAAATTGTCATAAGTAACACCTAATACATTATTTTTAAGCTTTGAAATGAAGACTTTAAATGCTAAACAGCATTATAAACCTAGTAATATAGATTGTATCATCAAAACAGAATTTATGTTTACCTGATAAATTTCTTTCTCCAACGGTGTGTCCGGTCCACGGCGTCATCCTTACTTGTGGGATATTCTCTTCCCCAACAGGAAATGGCAAAGAGCCCAGCAAAGCTGGTCACATGATCCCTCCTAGGCTCCGCCTACCCCAGTCATTCGACCGACGTTAAGGAGGAATATTTGCATAGGAGAAACCATATGGTACCGTGGTGACTGTAGTTAAAGAAAATAAAATATCAGACCTGATTAAAAAAACCAGGGCGGGCCGTGGACCGGACACACCGTTGGAGAAAGAAATTTATCAGGTAAACATAAATTCTGTTTTCTCCAACATAGGTGTGTCCGGTCCACGGCGTCATCCTTACTTGTGGGAACCAATACCAAAGCTTTAGGACACGGATGAAGGGAGGGAGCAAATCAGGTCACCTAAATGGAAGGCACCACGGCTTGCAAAACCTTTCTCCCAAAAATAGCCTCAGAAGAAGCAAAAGTATCAAACTTGTAAAATTTGGTAAAAGTGTGCAGTGAAGACCAAGTCGCTGCCCTACATATCTGATCAACAGAAGCCTCGTTCTTGAAGGCCCATGTGGAAGCCACAGCCCTAGTGGAATGAGCTGTGATTCTTTCGGGAGGCTGCCGTCCGGCAGTCTCGTAAGCCAATCTGATGATGCTTTTAATCCAAAAAGAGAGAGAGGTAGAAGTTGCTTTTTGACCTCTCCTTTTACCTGAATAAACAACAAACAAGGAAGATGTTTGTCTAAAATCCTTTGTAGCATCTAAATAGAATTTTAGAGCGCGAACAACATCCAAATTGTGCAACAAACGTTCCTTCTTTGAAACTGGTTTTGGACACAGAGAAGGTACGATAATCTCCTGGTTAATGTTTTTGTTAGAAACAACTTTTGGAAGAAAACCAGGTTTAGTACGTAAAACCACCTTATCTGCATGGAACACCAGATAAGGAGGAGAACACTGCAGAGCAGATAATTCTGAGACTCTTCTAGCAGAAGAAATCGCAACTAAAAACAAAACTTTCCAAGATAATAACTTAATATCAACGGAATGTAAGGGTTCAAACGGAACCCCCTGAAGAACTGAAAGAACTAAATTGAGACTCCAAGGAGGAGTCAAAGGTTTGTAAACAGGCTTGATTCTAACCAGAGCCTGAACAAAGGCTTGAACATCTGGCACAGCTGCCAGCTTTTTGTGAAGTAACACCGACAAGGCAGAAATCTGTCCCTTCAGGGAACTTGCAGATAATCCTTTTTCCAATCCTTCTTGAAGGAAGGATAGAATCCTAGGAATCTTAACCTTGTCCCAAGGGAATCCTTTAGATTCACACCAACAGATATATTTTTTCCAAATTTTGTGGTAAATCTTTCTAGTCACAGGCTTTCTGGCCTGAACAAGAGTATCGATAACAGAATCTGAGAATCCTCGCTTCGATAAAATCAAGCGTTCAATCTCCAAGCAGTCAGCTGGAGTGAAACCAGATTCGGATGTTCGAACGGACCCTGAACAAGAAGGTCTCGTCTCAAAGGTAGCTTCCAAGGTGGAGCCGATGACATATTCACCAGATCTGCATACCAAGTCCTGCGTGGCCACGCAGGAGCTATCAAGATCACCGACGCCCTCTCCTGCTTGATCCTGGCTATCAGCCTGGGGATGAGAGGAAATGGCGGGAACACATAAGCTAGTTTGAAGGTCCAAGGTGCTACTAGTGCATCCACTAGAGCCGCCTTGGGATCCCTGGATCTGGCCCCGTAGCAAGGAACTTTGAAGTTCTGACGAGAGGCCATCAGATCCATGTCTGGAATGCCCCACAGGTGAGTGACTTGGGCAAAGATTTCCGGATGGAGTTCCCACTCCCCCGGATGCAATGCCTGCCGACTCAGAAAATCCGCTTCCCAATTTTCCACTCCTGGGATGTGGATAGCAGACAGGTGGCAGGAGTGAGACTCCGCCCAAAGAATAATTTTGGTTACTTCTTCCATCGCTAGGGAACTCCTTGTTCCCCCCTGATGGTTGATGTACGCAACAGTCGTCATGTTGTCTGATTGAAACCGTATGAACCTGGTCCTCGCAAGCTGGGGCCAGGCCTGAAGAGCATTGAATATCGCTCTCAGTTCCAGAATATTTATCGGTAGAAGAGATTCTTCCCGAGACCAAAGACCCTGAGCTTTCAGGGATCCCCAGACCGCGCCCCAGCCTATCAGACTGGCGTCGGTCGTGACAATGACCCACTCTGGTCTGTGGAACATCATCCCTTGAGACAGATTGTCCAGGGACAGCCACCAACGGAGTGAGTCTCTGGTCCTCTGATTTACTTGTATCTTCGGAGACAAGTCTGTATAGTCCCCATTCCACTGACTGAGCATGCACAGTTGTAATGGTCTTAGATGAATGCGCGCAAAAGGAACTATGTCCATCGCCGCCACCATCAACCCGATCACTTCCATGCACTGAGCTATGGAAGGAAGAGGAACGGAATGAAGTATCCGACAAGAGTCCAGAAGCTTTGTTTTTCTGGCCTCTGTTAGAAAGATCCTCATTTCTAAGGAGTCTATAATTGTTCCCAAGAAGGGAACCCTTGTTGACGGGGATAGAGAACTCTTTTCCACGTTCACTTTCCAGCCGTGAGATCTGAGAAAGGCCAGGACAATGTCCGTGTGAGCCTTTGCTTGAGGAAGGGACGACGCTTGAATCAGAATGTCGTCCAGGTAAGGTACTACTGCAATGCCCCTTGGTCTTAGCACCGCTAGAAGGGACCCTAGTACCTTTGTGAAAATCCTTGGAGCAGTGGCTAATCCGAAAGGAAGCGCCACGAACTGGTAATGTTTGTCCAGGAATGCAAACCTTAGGAACCGATGATGTTCCTTGTGGATAGGAATATGTAGATACGCATCCTTTAAATCCACCGTGGTCATGAATTGACCTTCCTGGATGGAAGGGAGGATAGTTCGAATAGTTTCCATCTTGAACGATGGGACCTTGAGAAATTTGTTTAAGATCTTGAGATCTAGGATTGGTCTGAACGTTCCCTCTTTTTTGGGAACTATGAACAGATTGGAGTAGAACCCCATCCCTTGTTCTCTTAATGGAACAGGATGAATCACTCCCATTTTTAACAGGTCTTCTACACAATGTAAGAACGCCTGTCTTTTTATGTGGTCTGAAGACAACTGCGACCTGTGGAACCTCCCCCTTGGGGGAAGTCCCTTGAATTCCAGAAGATAACCCTGGGAGACTATTTCTAGCGCCCAAGGATCCAGAACATCTCTTGCCCAAGCCTGAGCGAAGAGAGAGAGTCTGCCCCCCACCAGATCCGGTCCCGGATCGGGGGCCAATATTTCATGCTGTCTTGGTAGCAGTGGCAGGTTTCTTGGCCTGCTTTCCCTTGTTCCAGCCTTGCATTGGTCTCCAAGCTGGCTTGGCCTGAGAAGTATTACCCTCTTGCTTAGAGGACGTAGCACCTTGGGCTGGTCCGTTTTTACGAAAGGGACGAAAATTAGGTCTATTTTTTGCCTTGAAAGGCCGATCCTGAGGAAGGGCGTGGCCCTTACCCCCAGTGATATCAGAGATAATCTCTTTCAAGTCAGGACCAAACAACGTTTTCCCCTTGAAAGGAATGTTTAGTAGCTTGTTCTTGGAAGACGCATCAGCCGACCAAGATTTCAACCAAAGCGCTCTGCGCGCCACAATAGCAAACCCAGAGTTCTTAGCCGCTAACTTAGCCAATTGCAAAGAGGCGTCTAGAGTGAAAGAATTAGCCAATTTGAGAGCATTGATTCTGTCCATAATCTCCTCATAAGGAGGAGAGTCACTATCGAGCACCTTAAGCAGTTCATCAAACCAGAAATATGCGGCAGTAGTGACAGGGACAATGCATGAAATGGGTTGTAGAAGGTAACCCTGCTGAACAAACATCTTTTTAAGCAAACCTTCTAATTTTTTATCCATAGGATCTTTGAAAGCACAACTATCCTCTATGGGAATAGTGGTGCGTTTGTTTAAAGTAGAAACCGCTCCCTCGACCTTGGGGACTGACTGCCATAAGTCCTTTCTGGGGTCGACCATAGGAAACAATTTTTTAAATATGGGGGGAGGGACGAAAGGAATACCGGGCCTTTCCCATTCTTTATTAACAATGTCCGCCACCCGCTTGGGTATAGGAAAAGCTTCTGGGAGCCCCGGCACCTCTAGGAACTTGTCCATTTTACATAGTTTCTCTGGGATGACTAAATTTTCACAATCATCCAGAGTGGATAATACCTCCTTAAGCAAAATGCGGAGATGTTCCAATTTAAATTTAAATGTAATCACATCAGATTCAGCCTGCTGAGAAATGTTCCCTAAATCAGTAATTTCTCCCTCAGACAAAACCTCCCTGGCCCCCTCAGATTGGGTTAGGGGCCCTTCAGAGATATTAATATCAGCGTCGTCATGCTCTTCAGTAACTAAAACAGAGCAGCCACGCTTACGCTGACAAGGGTTCATTTTGGCTAAAATGTTTTTGACAGAATTATCCATTACAGCCGTTAATTGTTGCATAGTAAGGAGTATTGGCGCGCTAGATGTACTAGGGGCCTCCTGAGTGGGCAAGACTCGTGTAGACGAAGGAGGGAATGATGCAGTACCATGCTTACTCCCCTCACTTGAGGAATCATCTTGGGCATCATTGTCATTATCACATAAATCACATTTATTTAAATGAATAGGAATTCTGGCTTCCCCACATTCAGAACACAGTCTATCTGGTAGTTCAGACATGTTAAACAGGCATAAACTTGATCAGAAAGTACAAAAAACGTTTTAAAATAAAACCGTTACTGTCACTTTAAATTTTAAACTGAACACACTTTATTACTGCAATTGCGAAAAAACATGAAGGAATTGTTCAAAATTCACCAAATTTTCACCACAGCGTCTTAAAGCCTTGAAAATATTGCACACCAATTTTGGAAGCTTTAACCCTTAAAATAACGGAACCGGAGCCGTTTTAAGCTTTAAACCCCTTTACAGTCCCTGGTATCTGCTTTGCTGAGACCCAACCAAACCCAAAGGGGAATACGATACCAAATGACGCCTTCAGAAGTCTTTTATAAGTATCAGAGCTCCTCTCACATGCGACTGCATGCCATGCCTCTCAAAAACAAGTGCGCAACACCGGCGCGAAAATGAGACTCTGCCTATGCTTTGGGAAAGCCCCTAAAGAATAAGGTGTCTAAAACAGTGCCTGCCGATATTATTATATCAAAATACCCAGATAAAATGATTCCTCAAGGCTAAATATGTGTTAATAATCAATCGATTTAGCCCAGAAAAAGTCTACAGTTTAAATAAGCCCTTGTGAAGCCCTTATTTACAATCGTAATAAACATGGCTTACCGGATCCCATAGGGAAAATGACAGCTTCCAGCATTACATCGTCTTGTTAGAATGTGTCATACCTCAAGCAGCAAGGGACTGCAAACTGTTCCCCCAACTGAAGTTAATTGCTCTCAACAGTCCTGTGTGGAACAGCCATGGATTTTAGTTACGGTTGCTAAAATCATTTTCCTCATACAAACAGAATTCTTCATCTCTTTTCTGTTTCTGAGTAAATAGTACGTACCAGCACTATTTGAAAATAACAAACTCTTGATTGAATAATGAAAAACTACAGTTAAACACTAAAAAACTCTAAGCCATCTCCGTGGAGATGTTGCCTGTACAACGGCAAAGAGAATGACTGGGGTAGGCGGAGCCTAGGAGGGATCATGTGACCAGCTTTGCTGGGCTCTTTGCCATTTCCTGTTGGGGAAGAGAATATCCCACAAGTAAGGATGACGCCGTGGACCGGACACACCTATGTTGGAGAAACTAAGTTTAATGAACAAAAACAATTGCTAACAGCACCTAATTAAATAATCACACAACAGACTGCATCATCATCAAACTAAGTTTAATGAACAAAAAACGCTTTTTTACTTGCATTTTTCAGCAAACAGTTCTCTGCATTGTTAGCATGTTAGATAATATTGGGTCTGAACCTATTCTATGCATTTCAATCTGCAGTGATTCTAAGCAGTTAGGCACCCTCACCTCAAGCAGCTGGACAGGAAGATAATAGGGAAGTGGCTGCTAAATATTGTTGCTCGATAGTTAATGTCTGCTCTGTGTATATCAATTTCAGTCTGTTAAGTTGCATAACTTTGCTGCAAAACAGCGGACAGCTCCACCTACTGGCTATTTTAATTAGTGCACTGCTTTCCAAAGCTTTTCAATAGCAGTCACATGACAAAAAAAAAAAGGTTGTTATTCTGAAACAGCGCAAATTAAACTGGCGTAAACCGAGGGCCACCTGTATTTAAAAACATTGTGCTTATTTTCAGATTCCTAACCAAGCCCCACAGTGTCAGATGTATAAAACAAAATTTTTGCTTACCTGATAAATGTATTTATTTCCGTATATGGCGAGTCCACGACTGTTGGGAATACCACTCCTGGCCAGCAGGAGGCGGCAAAGAGCACCACAGCAAAGCTGTTAAGTATCGCTTCCCTTCTCACAACCCCCAGTCATTCAACCGAAGGGTAATAGAAAAAAGGAAAAAACACAAAGGCGTAGAGGTGCCTGACGTTTAATTAAAAATAACGGTCTTGGCTGTAGACTCCCCATATCCGGAAATAAATTTATCAGGTAAGCATAAATTTTGTTTTCTTTCCTAAGATATGGTGAGTCCACGACGTCATCATTTACTGTTGGGAACCAATTCCCAAGCTAGCGTACACAGATGACTAGGGAGGGACAAGACAGATCGACCTAAACAAAAAGGCACCACCACTTGAAGAACCTTTCTCCCAAAGGAAGCCTTAGCCGAGGCAAAAGTATCAAATTAGAAAAAGTATTCAGAGAGGACCAAGTTGCAGCCTTGCAAATCTTGGGCTTTCAAAAATGAAGCTTCTGTGGACTAGAAAAGGAAACAGCCCACGTGGAAAGAGCCGTAATTCTCTCCGAAGGCTGCTGACCAGCAGTCTCATAAGTAAAACGAATTTTACTTCTCAACCAGAGGGAAAGAGAAGTAGCAGCAGCCCTCTAACCTATACGTTTTCCTGAGAACAAACAGGGCAGAAGACTAGCAAAAATCCTTAGTCGCCTATAAGTAGAATTTTAGCCCACGCACAACATCCAAGTTGTGCAACAGACATTCCTTATGATAAGAACGAATAGGCCAGAAAAAAGGAACAACAATTTCCTAATTAATATTTTCCGAAACCACTTTAGGAGGAAAACTCAACTTTATAATCACCTTATCAGCATGAAAGATTAGGGCAAGGCAAATCAAACTGCAAGCAAAGAGTTACGAGACTCTCCAAGTAGAAGAGATAGCAAAAAGAAACAAAACCTTTCAAGATAGCAACTTTATATCTATGGAATGCAATGGCACAAACGGAGACTGCTGCAAAACTTTAAGAATAACGATAATACAGAAATCTGACCCTTCAGAGAACTGACTCACAAACGGTTCTTCAGACCTACCTGGATAAAGGACAAAATCCTAGGAATCCTGACCCTACTTCCGAGAGTAGCCCTTGGATTCACACCAATAAGGAATTTATGCAATACCGCATGGTAAAAGATACCAGAAACAGGCTTGCAATCCTGAAGCATGGTCTCAATGACTGATTCAGAAAAAACACTGATACAGAATTAAGTGTTCAATCTCCAAGCAGAGAGCTACAGAGAAATGAAATTGGATGAAGGAATGGACCCTGAATTAGGAGGACCTTCCTCAAGTACAACCTCCAAGGTGCAAGATATGACATCTCCATATCAGTCTACATACCAGATTCTGCGAGAACATGCAGGAACAATGAAAATTACCGATGCTCGCTCTCATTTGATACGAGCAATGGCTCGCGAGAAAAAGAGCAAACGGAGGAAACGGGTATGTCAGACTGAAATCCCAAGGAACCGCCAGAGTATCTATCAGGGCAACCTACTGATCTCTTGACCTTGAAAAATACCTTGGAAGTTTGGCATACTGCCATCTGATCCAACTCCAGCATACACCATTTGAGGGTTAACCTGGAGAACACCTCTGGGATGAAAAGTCTGACTGTTCAAGCAGTTCTCTCCCAGTACCCATTCCTCGCAAGTGGATAACATAACCAGTAAATGCGAGCGTCCGCTCACTGAACAATCCACACCATCTCTGTCATGGCTAAGGAACTCCAGGTTCCTCCCAAGTGCTTGATGAACCTGATAACCGGACTAAAGATAATTGAAGGCCAAGCCACCAGAATATTGTAGATTGCTCTCAACTCCAAGATGGTTATGGGGAGAGCAGACTCCTCCCGAGTCCATAATCCCCAGCCCAACAGGCTGACGTCCGTGGTCACTATTATCCAGGAAGGTCTCCAGAAGCATGTGCTCCAAGACCGAAGCTCCTGAGAGAACCACAACGGGAGCAAATTCCATGTAGACAGATCCACATGATCCCCGCTCCACTATCCGAACACGCATAACAGCAGAATTCTCAGATGGAACGAGCAAAGGGAATGAAGTTCAATGAAGCGACCATCAAACCAATTACCTCTATACACTAAGCCACTGAAGACCGAACAGTAGACTACAGAGAGAGGCAAGAGGAAATAATTTTTTATTTTCTGACCTCTGACAGAAAATTTTCAGAAATAGGAAAACTATTATAGTTCCTAATAAAACTACCCCTGTAACTGGAACAAGTGAACTCATTTTCAGATTCACTTCCCATCTGTGGGAACGAAGAAAAGACAACAAGATCTCTGCATGAGAGTTTGCTTGTCGAAAAGATGGCGCCTAAATTCTACTTCGTCTAGGAAGTGTGCTACAGTAATTCCCTGAAACCTGATCACTGCCAAGATAGCCCCAACAGGGAGCCGCGGCGAGGCCAAAGGGAAAAACCACCAACGTAAAGAGATGGAGCAAATCTCAGGAACTTGAAAATACGCGTCCCCCAGGTCTATGATCATCTTGAACTGACTCTCTTGGACCAAAGGAAAAATGGCACCAAAAGTTTTCCATTATGAAGGATGGTACCCTAAAAAATTTTGAGACACTTTAGGTCTAGAATAGGAGGAATATATCCCCCGTTTCTGGACCCAAGAAGAGAAATGAATAGAATCCTAGACCCTGTTTTCTTACAGGAACTGGAACTATCACTCCCTAGGAAGAAAGGTCCTAAAAGCAATTAAAAAATGCCTCTCTGTTATCTGGTCTGCAGATAAGTGAAACCTGCCTCTGGGAGGAAAAGTAAGAATTCTATTTAGTAACCCTGGAATACTAGGTCCTCAGTTTAACTGGGACATCTTGTATCCATGTTTGCAGAAAAAAAAAAAAAAAGATATTCAACCTCCCACTTGATCCGATCCCGGAACGGGGGCAAACTCTTTATGCTGACTCGGCTGCAGGGTTCTACACGGACGTCCGTTAGGTCTATTTTTCTTGTCTCATGGTAGAAAAGACCCTTTTCCACCGGTATATCAGAATATTCCTGTCAAAACAGGTCCAAACAAGGTCTTACCCTTGTAAGGAAATCACCAGAAACTTGGACTCATAGGAAGAATCCACTGAATATAGCCACAACGCCCCGCGGGCTAGCAGAGCAAAGCCAGATATCATGGATTCCAGCTTAATGACTTACATGGTAGCAAAAGAAATAAAAGAATTGGGTAGCGTAAGAACTGAAATTCTGTACTAGATCTCCTCCAAGGAGTCTGCAAAAATGCAATCAGACAAGATGTTGCACCAATAAGATGCCTCTCTTGACACAGTGGCAGTACAAACTTCTATATAAGCCTCCAGCTTAGTCCATTGATCCTTAAATGAACAGCTATCCTCTCTAGGGATCGTAGTTCTCTTAGCCGTGCGCCATAATCATTAAAATATATATAAAAAACATAATTTATGCTTACCTGATAAATTTCTCTTGTGGTGTATCCAGTCCACGGATCATCCATTACTTGTGGGATACCAATACCAAAGCTAAAGTACATGGATGAAGGGAGGGACAAGGCAGGTACTTAAACGGAAGGTAAAACCTTTCTCCCAAAAATAGCCTCAGAAGAAGCAAAAGTATCAAATTTGTAGAATTTTGAAAAAGTATGAAGCGAAGACCAAGTCGCCGCCTTGCAAATCTGTTCAACAGAAGCCTCATTTTTAAAGGCCCATGTGGAAGCCACAGCTCTAGTAGAATGAGCTGTAATCCTTTCTGGAGGCTGCTGGCCAGCAGTCTCATAGGCTAAGCGGATTATGCTTCTTAGCCAAAAAGAAAGAGGTTGCCGAAGCCTTTTGACCTCTCCTCTGTCCAGAGTAGACAACAAACAAAGCAGATGTTTGACGAAAATCTTTAGTAGCGTGTAAGTAAAACTTTAAAGCACGAACCACGTCCAGATTGTGTAATAGACGTTCCTTCTTTGAAGAAGGATTAGGACACAAAGACGAAACAATCTCTTGATTGATATTCTTATTAGATACCACCTTAGGTAAAAACCCAGGTTTGGTACACAGAACTACCTTATCTGCATGGAAGATCAGATAAGGAGAATCACATTGTAAGGCAGATAACTTGGAAACTCTACGAGCCGAGGAAATAGCTACCAAAAAAAGAACTTTCCAAGATAAAAGTTTGATATCTATGGAATGAAGAGGTTCAAACGGAACCCCCTGAAGAACTTTAAGAACCAAATTTAAGCTCCAAGGTGGAGCAACAGGTTTAAACACAGGCTTGATTCTAACTAAAGCCTGACAAAATGCCTGAACGTCTGGTACATCCGCCAGACGCTTGTGCAAAAGAATAGATAGCGCAGAAATCTGTCCCTTTAAGAAACTAGCTGACAATCCTTTCTCCAATCCTCCTTGGAGAAAAGATAATATCCTGGGAATCCTGACCTTACTCCATGAGTGGCCACGCAGGCGCTACCAAGATCACTAATGCTCTCTCCTGCTTGATCTTGGCAATCAGACGAGGAAACGGTGGAAACACATAAGCCAGGTTGAAGGACCAAGGCGCTGCTAGAGCATCTATCAGCGTTGCCTTGGGGTCCCTGGATCCGTAACAAGGAAGCTTGGCGTTCTGGCGAGACGCCATGAGATCCAGTTCTGGTTTGCCCCAACGATGAACCAATTGTGCAAACACCTCCGGATGGAGTTCCCACTCCCCCGGATAAAAAGTCTGTCGACTTAGAAAATCCGCCTCCCAGTTCTCTACACCTGGGATATGGATAGCCGATAGGTGGCAAGAGTGAATCTCTGCCCAGCGAATTATCTTTGAGACTTCTAACATCGCTAGGGAACTCCTTGTTCCCCCTTGATGGTTGATGTAAGCCACAGTCGTGATGTTGTCCGACTGAAATCTGATGAACCTCATTGTCGCTAGCTGAGGCCAAGCCTGAAGAGCATTGAATATCGCTCTTAGTTCCAGAATGTTTATTGGAAGGAGTGACTTCTCCTGAGTCCACGATCCCTGAGCCTTCAGGGAGTTCCAGACTGCACCCCAACCTAGAAGGCTGGCATCTGTCGTTACAATTGTCCAATCTGGCCTGCGAAAGGTCATACCTTTGGACAGATGGACCCGAGATAGCCACCAGAGAAAAGAATCCCTGGTCTCTTGATCCAGATTTAGTAGAGGGGACAAATCTGTGTAATCCCCATTCCACTAACTGAGCATGCAGAATTGCAGCGGTCTGAGATGTAGGCGTGCAAACGGCACTATGTCCATTGCCGCTACCATTAATCCGATTACTTCCATGCACTGAGCCACCGAAGGGCGAGGAATGGAATAAAGAACACGGCAGGAATTTAGAAGCTTTGATAACCTGGACTCCGTCAGGTAAATTTTCATTTCTACAGAATCTATCACTAGGAAGGAAACTCTTGTGAGGGGGGATAGAGAACTCTTTTCCTCGTTCACCTTCCACCCATGCGACCTCAGAAATGCCAACACTATGTCCGTATGAGACTTGGCAATTTGGAAGTTTGACGCCTGAATCAGGATGTCGTCTAAATAAGGGGCCACTGCTATGCCCCGCGGCCTTAGGACCGCCAGAAGCGACCCCAGAACCTTCGTAAAAATTCTTGGGGCTGTAGCTAACCCAAAGGGAAGAGCTACAAACTGATAATGCCTGTCTAGGAAGGCAAACCTGAGAAACCGATGATGATCTTTATTGCTTAAAGTGAAATCAGTACATTTGTTACACATTCTAAGAGGGGGTTCCACAATGGCTTTTAAACATAATGAACAAAGAGTTTCCTCTATGTCAGACATGTTTGTACAGACTAGCAATGAGACTAGCAAGCTTGGAAAACACTTTAAATCAAGTTAACAAGCAAATATAAGAAACGGTACTGTGCCTTTGCAGTAAATCAAACAAAATTTTTACAGTGTGTATAATAAGCTAACAGAGCATTGCACCCACTTGCAAATGGATGATTAACCCCTTAGTTCAAAAAACGGATAAAAAAAAAACGATATAGACTTTTTTAACAGTCACACCAAACTGCCACAGCCTTGCTGTGGGCCTACCTTCCCCAACAAAAGATTTTGGAAAGCCTAAGAGCCCTTTAGAGATGTCCTATAGCATTCAGGGGACTCCTGGAGGAAGCTGGATGTCTCAGTCTGTAAAAGTTACTGCGCAAAAAAGCGCTAAATTAGGCACCTCCTACTCATAGTAACACAGTGGAAAGCCTCAGGAAACTGTTTCTAGGCAAATTTAAGCCAGCCATGTGGAAAAAACTAGGCCCCAATAAAGTTTTATTACCAAAGTATATATAAAAACGTTTAAACATGCCAGCAAACGTTTTATATTGTAAATATAAAAAAAGAGTATTACCTCAGAAAGTAAGCATGATACCAGTCGCTATTAAATCACTGTATTCAGGCTTACCTTTACATAAATTTGGCATCAGCAGCATTTTCTAGCATTCACATCTTCTAGAAAAATCTTAACTGCACATACCTCATAGCAGGATAACCTGCACGCCATTCCCCCGCTGAAGTTATCTCTCTCTTCAGTCATGTGTGAGAACAGCAATGGATCCTAGTTACAACCTGCTAAGATCATAGAAATCACAGGCAGATTCTTCTATTTTTCTGCCTGGAACAAAATAGTACAACTCCGGTACCATTTAAAAATAATAAACTTTTGATTGAAGCAAAATAACAGCTACATTTCACCACTTCTCTCTTACTACCTCCATGTTTGTTGAGAGTTGCAAGAGAATGACTGGATATGGCAGTTAGGGGAGGAGCTATATAGACAGCTCTGCTGTGGGTGTCCTCTTGCAACTTCCTGTTGGGAATGAGAATATCCCACAAGTAATGGATGATCCGTGGACTGGATACTCCTTACAAGAGAAATAAATAAATAAATAAGAGACGGGGATAAAGAAATCCCCGAATTCTCCCATTCCTGTGAAAAATCTCCTAGCGCGGTCTGGGACAGGAAAACTCCCCAGTGGAATCCTACGACAGGCGTATCGAAGTCGGCCAAAGTAGCCAAAACCTCCTTTAACAATACACAAATGTGTCCAAGCTTAAATCTGAAGGTTACTACTTCAGCATCAGATGAAGGAATTATACTGTCCCAATCTGAGATTTCACCCTCAGAGGCTACCGACGTATCATCAAACCTATGAAGAAAGGCAGTCTGTGTAGCCGTAGGTGGAACAGAGACTTTACTATATGAATCTCTAATATTCCTTTTTTGATTTTGCATAAGTATAGGAAAAGCAGATAATGCCACGGATAACTGCAGGCAAATAACTCCTCCAGGAGATTGAGAGGAACCACAAGGCACTGCATGTGATGCCATAAAGGCTTGGGATGATTTAAGAGAAAGCTGTGACATTGCCTAAATAGCATCAACCTTAGAGACAATGGGCTCAGTGGGCAACAATTTATCT
This sequence comes from Bombina bombina, assembly GCF_027579735.1. Classification (NCBI taxonomy): domain Eukaryota; kingdom Metazoa; phylum Chordata; class Amphibia; order Anura; family Bombinatoridae; genus Bombina; species Bombina bombina. The sequence continues at coordinate 44,599 of NW_026510882.1, forward strand.
TATAATTAAAGAGTTAAAATTAATTATATAGCACTGAATTGCATATGCAAAGCAAAAAATGCTTCAGGGTATAACATGCGGTCTTAGAACAGAATGTCGAATCCATGTTTGGAAAACAAATAAATTGTGCCTCAATACATAACACCATTTCAAAATAGAAAATAAACAAATTAAAATTATGTACTGTCACTTTTTAAAAAAGGCACAATTAATACAATCTGAACAATTATTATGTATGTATGATTTATTGAAAGATCTATTTAGTATGCAAGATCAAAGGTTCCTTGACTTGCCACTCTTCTTAAACGTTTCTAAAGTTGCAGTGGTTCCTCCTTTACTCATATCCGTAACAACAGAACCGAGCAAAAAGGCGGCAGAGCTCCCTGCCGAACTCACACAGAGAAGAAAATGTTCTTCAGCCGTGAGAACCCCGCTCTGTTTAAACTTAGAACAGAAACGGAAAGGCGTGTCACACATAGCACACTAGCAAGCTACTGGACTAGTTCCCAGAGAGAAAGAAGCGAGCGATTCTCAGCATCTCCCCTACAAGAAGGAGCTGCGCAATAAAAGAAACATGTCCACATGTCACTTGCTAATGGAAGCACAATTGAGCCCAAGGCTCTGTACGCCATAAACCCTTACCGGGTACAATCAGATAAGAGACCAGCGCATGTACCTCGTATGGTGTCAAAGTTTACACATCCAAAACAATAAGAGACACTGTCAAAGACATTAATACAGACAACCCCGCTCTAAATAAGTCTAAGAGCGAACTAGCCCACTTGTTAAATCCATGTCTAAACAGAACTTAACAAAGCAACATACAGCCCACAGTTAATAAAAAGGGAAATAACTTTAAAAACAGTAAAAAGTATAATCCCAGTCTTTTATCACAAATCAGTGCCTGCTCCCTTCAAAATATCCTGCATAAAGGATATATATGTCCCAAAACGATGCAGCCAATTTGTTTAAAATCTGCATGGAAGGGGGAGTATTTTCTCTAAGTCTCTTTTGCCAGCCCTGTCAGTGTATGTCCCAGCCTAACCTCATCAACCGTGATAAACAACTTTCTAAATTTAATTCCTTTATCAATTTTCCTTTGTTCGTTTGATATCTTTTATTGAAAAGCAGGTACATATGTGTAGGAGCTGGCCCATTTCTGGAGCACTATATGGCAGCAGTTTTGCAAGAATTTTTTTAAACATATTAAAAACTGTAAAGAAAATTACAATACAAACAGGAAACAATCAATTAAGTTGAACAAATCTTAACTCTGTCATAGGTGCAGAAAGCTACAACGTTCTCCCTTTTGTATTTTTTCCTTTTGAAACTATTTGTTAGCGAACAGTGAAATACAATGCAAAAATCATAGACACTATGAGATAGAATAACGAAAATGTCTCTTGCAGGAAAGATTGTTGAGAGTCAGTGTGGTAATACAGTTTATGTACTTATCTTAGAAAATAGAGTTAAAATGTTGGGTTTGGTACATCCTTTGGCGTTATCACAAAGTATGACATACAACCTTAAGTATAGTGGGCTTGAAATGAGGTTCGAATTTGTAGAATTAGTCCCTTTTTGACACAAATATTTAGAGGGGTGTGAAAGGAGTTTAGTCAGTCTGTCGGGGTTGTTGCCTTGAGTGTATGTATTCTTCCCAGAGAAAGCAGATGGAGTGGTAGTCTATAGGTTTGTTTTGTGTATAGTGGTATTTTTCTAGTTGGAGGGAGTGGGTGGTTACTTCCCTCCAGGTGGATAGAGGTGGGAGAATAAGTTTTCCAATTCTTTGGGATCAGCCTTTTCGCCGCATTTACCATAATGGTCAATAGTGCTAGGCGAAATTTGCATTTAACATGAGAAAATGTATTGGAAAAAAACAGATGTCAAGATCGAGTGAAATGGAAAGGGCCTTCTCAATTTTTATTTTAATAGACATCCAGAAAGATTGGGCAGGTACATCATATATGTGTTGGGGTACCTTCTGTAGTGCGGCCTCTCCAGAACTCTGGTGAGATTGCAGAGAAGGATGGCACGTAGTCGGGATGGTGTATAGTACCATCTGTATAAAAATGTTGTGTTCATTTCTATTGTGTATATGGAGGATGAGGATTTCATCATTGAAGTGAAAATCATTTACCATTCCTTATGGGATAAAGTTTTAGCAATTTCTCTTTCCCATTTTTGTATATATGAGGGGAGTGAGGTAGAATAGTATTGTTGAAGTAAATGGTATGTGATGGAGAGGAGGCATTTGTTCTGAATATCATGGGAACATGTGTGTTTAAAGTTGGTTAAATTGCACGAGAGTAAGATTCTATTAGGGTGTTTTAGAAGAAAGTTTGAAAGTTGGCCATAACGGAACCAGCTTTCGTATCTGTTGCCTAGGAGGGCAATAATCTACGATTGAGGTTTGGGTTTTCCATTTTGCAGCAATATGTGGCAAGGGATTGAATTATTCATGTGAGGAAACATGGTTGCTGTGGTGTTTTGCTGGGGGGGGTCCATATTCTCAATGAGGGGGGTTAGCAATGATTACTGGAAGTTGTTTAGGTAGGTTTATTTTCCTCTTGGGTAAGCTGCATTTACTACCAAGATGGTAGGTGTTGGTTAGCTGATGCTCTAGAAGGACCCATTCAGTTTTGCAATAATTTCATCCATTTGAAAGAGCACTATTCCCTGCCATGAAGTGGTCCAGATGCCTACCTAGGTATCTTTTCAACACAGAATATCCTGGGAATTAAGCAAATTTGATAATAGAAGAAAATTGGAAACTTTGTTTAAAATGGTATGTTCTGTCTGAATCACAAAAGAACATTTTTGGGTTTTATATCCATTTAAAGGGGCAGTACACACCAATTTTAATTTAACTGTATGTAATAGACACTACTATAAAGAATAACAAGCACACATACTGATATAAAAATCCAGTGTAAAAACTTTTACAAACTTACTTAGAAGCTCCCAATTTAACACTGTTAATAAGATAAGCCTGGGACACCCACTGAAAGGGGCTAATAGCAGAATCTCCCCTGCATATGAAAAGACCCATTGTGCAAACAGAAGCAGTCTGAAGTCAGTACACCTCTATACTTGGGGCTTGGTTAGAAGTCTGAATATCAGCACAATGTTATTTAAAAATAAGCAAAACTACAATTTTTTACAAAAAATACACCAAGATGGGCTACATAAATGGATCATCTACAAAACATTTATGCAAAAAAAAATCTAGTGTATAATGTCCCTCTAACCCCTGTGTCATATAATGATGACAATGCATACAAGCTATACTTAATTTCTTGGAATGTATAATTGGACTGCTAATGGATTCATCTGGCAGAGCAATAGCCTTATGAATTTAACTCATTTAGAATAAGAAAGTAAATTTTGAGTAAATTGTACTTAATCCATGAGTTTATGGTGACATACAGCTAAAACATGTGTTGCCAATATGATGGAAACAAACTAAATTTCTTCTTACCTGATACATTTCTTTCTTTACGGATATGGAGAGGCCACAACTTCAATTACTAGTGGGAATATCACTCCTGGCCAACAGGAGGAGGCAAAGAGCACCACAGCAAAGCTGTTATAGGGACATGAAACCCAAAAAAATTATTTCATGATTTGGGTAGAACATACAAATTTTAAACAACTTTCCAGTTTACTTCTATTATCCAATTTGCCATATTCTCTTGGTATCACTTGTTGAAGGAGCAGCAATGCACTACTGGTTTCTAACTTAACACATGGGTGAGCCAATGACAATCAGTATATATATATATGCAGCCACCAATCAGCAGCTAGAACCTAGGTTCTTTGCTGCTCTTGAGCTTTCCTAGATAAACCTTTCAGCAAAGGATTACAAGAGAAGGACGCACATAAAATAGAAGTAAATTGGAAAGTTGTTTAAAATGGTATGTTCTATCCGAATCATGAATGTCTAATTATGACTTTACTGTCCCTTTAAGTGTCACTCCCCTTCCCATAATCCCCAGTCATTCGACCAAAGGGAAATGGGGGAAAAAAAGCACAAAGGTGTAGAGGTGCCTGAGGTTTAGTCAAAAATAATTGTCTTAATAAAGGGTGGGGTCGTGAACTCTATATCCGGAAAGAAATTTATCACGCATACATTTTGTTTTGTTTCCTAAGATATGGAGAGTCCACAACGTCATTCAATTACTAGTGGGAACCAATACCCAATCTAGAGGACACAGAATAAACAGGGAGGGAGAACAATACAGTCAGACCTAAACAGAAGGCACCACCGCTTGAAGAACCTTTCTCCCAAAAGAGGCAAAAGTATCAAATTTGGAAAATTTTGAAAAAGTAAACAAAGGACCAAGTTGCAGGCTTTCAAAACTGTTCCACAAAAGCTTCATCTTTGAAAGCCCATGAAGAGGAGACAGCCCTAGTGGAATGAGTTGTAATTCTTTCAGGAAGCAAAACAAATCGTACTTCTCAAAGAGAAGTAGCCTTCTGACCCTTACACTTTCCTGAGAAACAAACAAGGCAGAAGACTGGCAAACATCCTAATTCGCCTGTAGGTAGAATTTTAGAGCAGGCTCAACATCCAAGTTGTGCAACAGACGTTCTTTATGAGAAGGATTGGGACAGAGAGAAGGAACAACAATCTCCTGATTAATATTTCTATCCGAAACCGCCCTATCCGCATGAAAGATAAGGTAAGGCGAATTACACTGCAAAGCCGAGAGTTCCGAAACTCTATGAGCAGAAGAGATAGCAATAAGAAAAAAAAACTTCCAAGATAGTAACTTAATATCTATGGAATGCATTGGATCAAACGGAGCCTGCTGCAAAACTTTAAGAACAAGATTAAGGCTCTAAAGAGGAGCAACAGGTTTAAACACAGGCCTGATTCTGACCAGGGCTTGACAAAAAGATTAAACATCTGGCACATCCACCAGACGCTTGTGTAACAAAATAGATAATGCAGAAATCTGACCTTTCAGAGAACTGACAACCCTTTCCCCAGATCTTCCTGGAGAAAAGATAAAAAATTCTAGGAATCCTGACCCTACTCCAAGAGTAGCCCTTAGATTCACACCAATAAAAAGGTATTTACGCCATACCATATGGTAAATTTTTCGAGTAACAGGCTTGCAAGCCTGGATCATGGTCTCAATGAACGACTTAGAAAATCCACGCTTAGACAGAACTAAGCATTCAATCTCCAAGCAGTCAGCTTCAGAGAAACGAGATTTGGATGGAGGAATGGACCCTGAGTTAGAAGGTCCTTCCTCAGAGGCAACCTCCAAGGCGGCCGAGAAGATATCTTCACTAGGTCTGGATACCAGATCCTGCAAGACCATGCAGGAGCTATTAGAATTACCAATGCTCTCTCTTGTTTGATACAAGCAATAACTCGTGGAAGGAGTGCAAACAGAGGAAAGCGGTATGCTAGACCGAAATCCCAAGGAACCGCCAGAGCATTTATCAGAGCGGCCCGAGGATCTCTTGACCTTGAACCGTACCTTGGAAGCTTGGCGTTCTGCCGAGAGGCCATCAGATTCAACTCCGGCACCCCCCATTTGAGGGCTAACCTGGAGAACACCTCCCCGGGATGGAGAGCCCACTCCTCGGGATGAAATGTCTGTCTGCTCATGAAATCCGTTTTCCAGTTGTCCACTACAGGAATGAGGATGGCAGATAGCCAACAATAGTGAGCTTTTACCCACTGAATAATCTGTGCTACCTCCTTCATATCCAAGGAACTCTGAGTTCCTCCCTGGTGGTTGACGTAAGCCACTGAGGTGATGTTGTCCAACTGAAACTTGATAAACCGGCTAAGGACAATTGAGGCCAAGCCATAAGAGTATTGTAAATCACTCTCAATTCCAAGATGTTTATGGGGAGAGCAGACTCCTTCCGAGTCCATAGTCCCTGCGCCTTAAACTAGTCCCAGACTGCTCCCCAGCCTAGCAGGCTGGCGTCCATAGTCACAATCACCCAGGAAGGTCTCCGGAAGCATGTGACCTAAGACAGATGCCCCTGAGAAAGCCACACACGAGAGAGAGTGTCTCTTGTCGACTGGTCTAGATCTATCCTCTAAGACAGATCCAAATGGTGTCCATTCCATTGTCTGAGCATGCATAATTGCCGAGCTCTCAAATGGAATCGAGCAAAGGGAATGATATCCATGGAAGCGACCATTAGCCAAATTACCTCCATACTTTGAGCCACTGATGGCCGAACAGTAGACTGAAGAGAGGCGCAAGAGGAGAGAATTTTGTATTTTCTGACCTCCGTCAGAAAAATGTTCATAGATAGGGAATCTATTATAGTTCCTAAGAAAACCACCCTTGAAGCTGGAACAAGGGAAGTCTTTTCCAGATTCACTTTCCAACTGTGGGAACATAGAAAAGACAACAAGATCTCTGTATGAGAGTTTGCTTGTTGAAAAGATGGCGCCTGAACCAATATCTTGTCCAGGTAGGGCGCTACTGCAATTCCGAGACCCAATCACTGCCAAGAGAGCCCCCAGAACCTTTGAGAAAATCCTGGGAGCTGTAGCAAGACCAAAACGGAAGAGTCACAAACTGAAAGTGTTTATCTAGAAAGGCCAATCTCTCCCTGTGGATGGGGACATGAAGATACGCGTCCTTCAGGTCTACGGTCTTCGCGAACTGACCCTCTTGAACCAAAGGAAGAATGGAACAAATGAAAACTTGTAGAGGCACTTTAGGTCTAAAATGGGTCGAAAAGTTCCCTCTATTTTTACTGGAACAGGAACAATCACTCCCAGGGAGGAAAGGTCCTGAACGCAGTTCAAGAATGCCTCTTTTTACCTGGTCTGCAGATAATCTTGAGAGGTGGAATCTGCCCGGGGAGGGAAATTTTTTAATTCTATTCTGTAACCCTGAGATACTATGTCCACAGCCCAAAAATCTGGGACATCTCGTCTCCACGCTTGACAAAACAGGGAAAGTCTGCCCCCCACTTGATGGGGCAGACCCTTCATGCTGACCTAGAATCAGCTGAGGGTTTCTTTGATTGCGTCCCCTTATTCCAAGACTGATTGGGCTTCCAAGAAGACTTGGACTGCTCCTTTGAGTCTGTTCTTCTTGTCTTGCGGTAGAAAAGACCCTTTTCCACCCGTAATATCAGAAATTATTTCTGGCAGACCAGGTCCGAACAAGGTCTTACCCTTGTAAGGAAGCACCAGAAGCTTGGACTTAGAGGTAACATCAGCTGACCAAGATTTTAGCCACAATGTCCTGCGGGCTAGGACAGTGAAGCCAGACATCTTGGCTCCCAGTCTAATAACTTACATGTTATCAGAAATAAAGGAATTGGCAAATTTGATAGCCTTAATCCAATCTTGTATCTCCTCCAACGGAGTCTCTACTAAAATTAATTAAGACAAGGCGTCACACCAATAAGATTACGCACTTGCTACTGTGGCAATACAAACTGCAGGTTGCCATTGAAGACCTTGATGAACATAAATCATCTTCAAATAAGCTTCCAGTTTTCTGTCCATGGGATCCTTAAAGGAGCAGCTATCCTCTATAGGGATCATAGTTCTCTTAGCCAGAGTAGAAATAGCCCCTTTAACTTTAGGCACCGTGCACGAAGAATCTTTAATGGAGTCAACAACAGGAAACATCTTTTTAAATACGGGAGACGGGGAGAAAGGAATCCCTGGCTTCTCCCATTCCTGTGAAATAATCTCTGTCACACGGTCTGGGACAGGAACAGTAGCGGTAGGTGGAACAGAAACCTTACTATCTGAATGTCTAATTTTCCTCTTGCGTTTTCCCAGCATAGGAAAAGCAGATAATGCTGCAGAAGATACCTGTGCAGCAAAATCTGCATGCAAATAAACTCCTCCAGGAGGCTGAGAGGAACTGCAGGGCACTGTATGTGACGCCATATACGCTTGGGACATTTAAAGAGAAAGCTCTGGCGTTGACTGAACAGTATCATCGTGAGAGACATTGGGCTCAGAGGGCAACAATTTATATTTAAATTGAAGTGTTCTAGCTAAGTATGCTGCACAGAACTGCATAGGCAAAACAATTTGTGCCTCTAGACATAACAAGCATTTGTCAAAAGACAGTCTTCAATGTCCATAATACTAAATAAAAAATTCCCCAAATTGAAGATTTTTTTTTAAATACACTGTCACTAAGAATTTTTAATACCACAATTTGGCTGCCAGAAGTCTCTAAAATGATCATATAGTAGACACTAAAGAGACTGAAATGTAATGACGCCGCTCCGTGAATATCCAACAACAGAGAGAGGAAACTATGCAGTAAGTAAACAGTACGTGTTTCCCTCTGCCTACAACATAAGATGCAAGTAGCTGCAGTTGGTTTCAAACTCAAACAGTTTGTTAGTTAGCCTGTTCTAGCTAAGCAAGCAAAAAAAAAACGAAAGGATCCAGAGATCTACTCAAGAATCCCTGACCACGATCCCCTAGGGGCAAGACTATTATAGGCACAAACGCCCAAATAACCTAGATCGGATCTCACCAAAGATACAAATCCGTCCAAAGGACACACCAAAGGAGAGTCCCACGGCCTCCTGCTGAATTCTGAGTCAGAAAATAAGATCTACTTCAGATAGAACCCAACTGGAAAAGCTCAGACCACCAGGTCCTTAGAGTAAAAAAAAGAGTGACCAAAGATTCTTAAGAGAAAACAGAAAGAATCCCAGAAGACACTCTCCCACTTCCATGGAAGTGACCTGATTAAAGCCCCCACTGTTCAATAATCCCCCTCCGTAGATATTAACCCTTGATTCCATAAAGATAAAGGAGTCCCACTGAGACCCTGTCTTCTAAAATTACAAGTATGCAAAATTGAAACAATCTTAATGGAATCTATGCGGTGGAACAGTAACACGGTCCTTCAAGTTTGACAGATTGTAGCAGCGCTTCTGACATGGATTTGAGTGCAGAAAAGCAGGCATCGAAACTTGTCAACGCCGCTTGCTTATGGAGCTGTTAACATGAGACGGGATGGTTTCGCAGAAAGGCTCTCCCTGCATCACCGGACTCTTTCATCAATGCTCTCACTGAGAGGCTAACAAGACTACTTAAAACTCCAGTCCCATCTCGAAGAGTACTACCCTCCATAAGGAACCTCTCCGTAATCTTCCGACACTTCTCTGCCAACCTCCTGTGACGAAAGGCAAAGAATGACTGGGGGATGAGGGAAGTGGGGGAGGTGTTTGGGACTTTGACTGGGGTGTCTTTGCCTCCTTCTGGTGGCCAGGTTCTGTATTCCCAAAAGTAATGAATGCAGCTGTGGACTCTCCCTGTATTTAGAAAGAAAGAACAAAGTAACCAACTCAACTTTCTGTACCATTGGCAGCAATGTGTTAGGAAACAAAGCAAGGACTACCTCACAACTTCCTAACTGCTAAAAAGCCACTGAAGAGATTGACGTGGACTCGGCTAAACCCAAATCCTTGCTTGCAGGGAAAAGTCCCTGAAAAAGGAATTAATTTCTTAAGACACCAAAACTTCACCTCCTCGATTGACAGAGGCAAAGATAATGACTGGGGATTATGGGTAGGGGAGGGACACTTAACAGCTTTGCTGTGGTGCTTTTTGCCTCCTCCTGCTGGCCAGGAGTGATATTCACACTAGTAACTGAATGACTTTGTGGACTCTCCATATCTTAGGAACATACATACATACATACATACAAAATCAGAAATTAAACTTGGTCCTGTATCCATACCATCATCATCTTCATCCTTTTCCTTGCTTTCAAGTGTTTGAGAGTCCAGTTGTTTTATTACATCATCAACAGAAGGGTCTGAAACTCCTTGTTCTTTTTCAGCTTCTAGACCTAAATTAAAGCAAAACATTTTTAGTTCATAATATATATGCCAAAAAAGTCATATGCAGTTGTACCACCGTGGAAGTATCTATTTAGATGTCTCTCCCTCAATGGTATTAGCAACCTGCTGAATGGAGAGTCAAAAGGTGATGTAACATTCCACCCTTCCAATTGCTAATACAAATTGTTAGGCAATTTCTAAGATATATTAGATTAAAGGGGGTTTAAAGGTCACCAATATACCAGCCAGACACATTTAACCCTTTCCCGCCAGGAATTATTTGTCAAATCGAAACAAAGTTCTGAAGTAAACAAATATGTAAAAATTGAAATCACTCAAACGTTCATGCGATCGGCTGTTTTCAATGATGGGATCAGGTCAGGGGTAGTGGCTATGACACTAAGTACACCCTCCAGCCCGTGATCCCAGTTAGGAAGTTGCTATAGCTTCTGTATGGCTAGAATGTCTCATATCGTCCTAACAGCGCTAAGGCCCAGCGCAGTTAGGACAGCATGGAACGTCATAACGGCAGGAACTAGCCTTTGTTTATATAATTTGCATTTAAAAAACATTTGCATCTAAAATTCATCTTTAAGTTATACTTAAAAAAAATATCTACTAGGACTTCAAAATAAGCCAACATTGAGGATTGAAATATCTTCTACCCTTCAACCTTCATACCATTGCATTCATGTGTTTTGCTTAATCTGTTTTATAAATCTGTAAAAAAAAAAATTAAACTCAGAATCGGTGTCATTGTTTACTCTTGCTCATGTACCCAGTGCTTGGAGAAATTAGCCAAAGCATTAGCAGAAAAATGCATGGGAAAGCTTCACCACTACAATGCTCATTCCCCTCTTCAAACGAGGGCAGTTTAGATGGGAAATCATTAGGCATCCACCTTACAGTCAAGATTTGGCTTTTTCCGACTTCGTTTTGTTTCCTTATCTTACAAAATCGTTAAAGGGCACCCATTTTTCTTCAGTTGATGCTGTAAAAAAAAACTGCATTGACATGGTTTAAGACCCAAGACCCTTCTTTAAGGATGAACTAAATAGTTTGTATTATCGTTTACAAAAATGCCTTTAACTTGATGGAGATGTTGAGAAATAAAGTAAATATTTCACTTTTTTTTTTAATGCCATTTTTTCATTAACTTTTTTATGCACGCGTGCACGTGTTTGTATAATAGGAGGGTGTTATTTAAAAATTATTGTTAGTTAAGTTAGGTATTTTATAGATATTGTTTTGTTTGTCAATCTCCAGGGACCAGCCTAGAGTGATCACAACTCTGATCTATGGTTTTAGAAGAAGGTATAAAGTCTTTCCAAGTCATAGGGCTCAAGTCCAAGTAAGTCAAGAGTCATTGTTGTCAAAGTTGATTTGCAAGTCATCTAATTTGGGACTCAAGTCCAAGTCATGCGACTTACGTCCATAACCCTGCAGAACATATCTAATGGAAGATACTTATTTAGAAAGATGCAAAAAAAAAAATTCAAAAATTAAACTTTCATGATTCAGATAGAAAATGCAACTTTCTAATTTACTCCTATTATCAATTTTTCTTCGCTCTCTTGCTATCTTTATTTGAAAAAAACAGAAATGTAAGCATAGAAGCCTGCCCATTTTTGGTTCAGCACCTGGGTCATGAAAGTTTAATTTTCACTAAACTATTCCTTTAATAAAATATTAGTATAGAATAGACACTGTTACTAGTGTGTACATTGTGTGTACATATATACAGTCCCCCACTGGTGTGTGTGTGTTTATATATGACGAACCATCACTACATTGAACAGGTGTTTCTTAGATGGCAGGTATACACAGAATTAAATTAAAAAACTACCACAATTTATTTTTACATTGACTATTGATAACCAGTATTGGAGTTTTAAATTAGGTTTAAGAAAGTGACAAGCTGCCACTCTTCTGCACTATTAATATTATTCCTTGGCAAATCGTGAAAAGATTTTATATTTATAAATGAGACCAGGGCTTGGCAAAAGTGGGCACCAAGGTGCAACTGGAGCTTTAAAATTAGGCCGTTAGTTGGTTTGAAGACCTCAAAACACCTGTGTGACACCCCCCCCCCCCTACTTGCCACTGCATGCTTTAAAATTTAGTCTGTGCAGCTATTTACGCTGCGTGGCCGTTTTACTCCTGAATGACAGGTGGCAGTGCTGAGCAGACTTGGGACAGGCCTTGGTTAAATAGGCAGTTGGCAGTAAGGACAGCCAAGTCTCAAAGACCACATGATACCCAGGAAAGCTATAGAACGGGGTGTGAAGCAGTATGAAAGGTCCAGATAGATGGGATCAGATTGGCAATTACAGTGCTGGCAATTCGATAAGAGGTAATTAAAGCGCCAAAGACCAAATGGCCGGGTCTGGGATATGTAAAATTATGTCAGTTTATTTGTACATATAAAAGTTAACATTACGTTAAACCATAAAATCAAAATAAATAATCAAGGATCCAAGATTTTACAATAAGTTAAAATCAAAAAATAAAAACAATTATTTCCTTATACAATTTACATATATTAGTAAAATTACAAATGGTGTAATATATCCGGATGTATAGGTGGAACAGTGTAGGTGATTTCGCTAGAGAGACACTTCCTTGTATTATGGTCTGTCTAATGATGACTAAATGTCTTGCATCATGTGGTAATATATACCGTGTGTTTTCAAATTTCCTAATGTGAGTAAGGAGTGCCTGATGATACCAAAAAATATATATAATCTTATCTAAAGTGAAGTGTTTGAAAAACTTCCCTAAAAGTGTTGAAAAACAAATGATATTCGGAGAACAAGGTGAACAAACGATAATCAAAATGCTATGTGAACAAACTTATACTCAATAATTGGTAGAATATTCTTCAAGGATATCACAGTTAAAGGTGGTCACAGTCAATGGTGATATAAAGACAAAAACGTGAAACAAAAATGAAAAAAGTAAATCTTCAAATGTGTAAAAAAGAGAAAAGAAAAAAAAAAAAAAAAGGGAAAAAATGAATGAAAAAAGTAGTCCTGAAAAAATGTGAACAATCACGCATCCATAAAATTGTCAATTTAGGATAAAAATGTGTACTTGTTATTTCTCCCAAATGGAGTGTAGAAACTTATCTCCCAATGTTCCTCTCGCCAGTGTGAGGTGCAATCTATCTTCTAGGTGGTGACCCAAGCGGTCAATGTAATTCTCAGCAATATTCTATTCTTTTCTGCCAAAAACAAAAACAATTATAGTGCAGATGGTTTTAAACAAAATAATCCTGAGTCTTGAGAAAGGTCAGTGTATGACCGAAACGCGTCGACTGGTAAGTGACACTCTGGTAGGATTATTTTGTTTAAAACCATCTGCACTATTAATGTTTTTGTTTTTGGCAAAAACAAGATAGATTGCACCTCACACTGGCGAGAGGAACATTGGGAGATAAGTTTCTACACTCCATTTGGGAGAAATAACAAGTACACATTTTTATCCTAAATTGACAATTTTATGGATGCGTGATTGTTCACATTTTTTCAGGACTATTTTTTTCATTCATTTTTTCCCCTTTTTTTTTTTTTTTTCTCTTTTTTACACATTTGAAGATTTACTTTTTTCATTTTTGTTTCACGTTTTTGTCTTTATATCACCATTGACTGTGACCACCTTTAACTGTGATATCCTTGAAGAATATTCTACCAATTATTGAGTATAAGTTTGTTCACATAGCATTTTGATTATCGTTTGTTCACCTTGTTCTCCGAATATCATTTGTTTTTCAACACTTTTAGGGAACTTTTTCAAACACTTCACTTTAGATAAGATTATATATATTTTTTGGTATCATCAGGCACTCCTTACTCACATTAGGAAATTAGAAAACACACGGTATATATTACAACATGATGCAAGACATTTAGTCATCATTAGACAGACCATAATACAAGGAAGTGTCTCTCTAGCGAAATCACCTACACTGTTCCACCTATACATCCGGATATATTACACCATTTGCAATTTTACTAATATATGTAAATTGTATAAGGAAATAATTGTTTTTATTTTTTGATTTTAACTTATTGTAAAATCTTGGATCCTTGATTATTTATTTTGATTTTATGGTTTAACGTAATGTTAACTTTTATATGTACAAATAAACTGACATAATTTTACATATCCCAGACCCGGCCATTTGGTCTTTGGCGCTTTAATTACCTCTTATCTGATTATCCATATCTATCTGACCGCTAGGGGTCAATTCATTAAAGCAAAGGGTCCTTAGCAATTGGCGCTTAGTGTAACTTACCAATCAAAATCACAGTGCTGGCAATTACAGTGCTGGCGTCCGCTTAATTAACGGAGGGATCCAGCATAGAACTGATGGCCTGTTTGTTATGCATGCGGTGACTGCCATCAGTTCTATGCTGGATCTGTCCATTAATTAAGCGGAAAGAATGTAAAATCTCCTTATTTGTCTGGATGTGGAAAGCCTGAGTTGCTAGCGGATGCCAGCACCATAACAGTGCCAGGCCGGCTGTGGCATTCAGAGTTTTGACAGCCTGGATCTGATCATTCGAATATACCCAATGTGGGTCAGGTATGCTCCATACTGTTTTTGCAGCTTCCAGAATATTTTCATATGAGCTGTGTTTTTGAGCTCCTCATGTGGCCCTAGTATTAAGTATTGATGTTAGTCTGAGGTGCTTATACTATACTTTGCTGCATTGATTTTAGTATCTGTTATTGATGCACTTTGGTAGTACCTGTATTATGTCTTGTTATAAGCTGGCAATAGTTGTGTTTATATTTATCGTTAATGAAGCCTAACTTTTAGAGAAAGTCATATTCCCTTTGATTTTAATTGTGTATTATCATCCACTATAGCTCTTCTGTTTTTTTCTGTTAACTCTAATGCTACAATGCCTGTGTCAATACATGCATATTTCTGGTAGTTTTAAAAACAAATAAAGAGAATTTGGACTGTAATAAATTAAACAGGAAGAATGCAACACTAGGAAAAATGTGCCAATCAATGTAAACACACACAGGACATTTATAGCTTGCCTTGTATTTCCACAAAGCATATTTTCAACAAATGCTAAAAGAAAAAAGAAAAAAAAAAAAAGTTGTCTGTGATTCTACACATCTATTAAGCAAAATACCACATATGACAGGGTCAGAGTGTGTGTGTGTGTGTGTGTGTGTGTGTATATATACACACACTATATATCTATATATATATATATATATATATATATATATA
>NW_026510882.1:64668-67168 GCF_027579735.1 Bombina bombina
GAAACTGGATTCGGACACAAAGAAGGCACGACTATCTCCTGGTTAATGTTTTTGTTAGAAACAACTTTCGGAAGAAAACCAGGTTTAGTACGCAAAACCACCTTATCTGCATGGAACACCAGATAAGGAGGAGAACACTGCAGAGCAGATAATTCTGAAACTCTTCTAGCAGAAGAAATTGCAACCAAAAACAAAACTTTCCAAGATAATAACTTAATATCAACGGAATGTAAGGGTTCAAACGGAACCCCCTGAAGAACTGAAAGAACTAAATTGAGACTCCAAGGAGGAGTCAAAGGTTTGTAAACAGGCTTGATTCTAACCAGAGCCTGAACAAAGGCTTGAACATCTGGCACAGCTGCCAGCTTTTTGTGAAGTAACACAGACAAGGCAGAAATCTGTCCCTTCAAAGAACTTGCAGATAATCCTTTCTCTAAACCTTCTTGAAGAAAGGATAGAATCTTAGGAATTTTTATCTTGTCCCAAGGGAATCCTTTAGATTCACACCAACAGATATATTTTTTCCATATTTTGTGGTAGATTTTTCTAGTTACGGGCTTTCTGGCCTGAACAAGAGTATCAATGACAGAATCTGAGAACCCTCGCTTTGATAAGATCAAGCGTTCAATCTCCAAGCAGTCAGTTGGAGTGAGACCAGATTCGGATGTTCGAACGGACCTTGAACAAGAAGGTCTCGTCTCAAAGGTAGCTTCCATGGTGGAGCCGATGACATATTCACCAGGTCTGCATACCAAGTCCTGCGTGGCCACGCAGGAGCTATCAAGATCACAGATGCCCTCTCCTGATTGATCCTGGCTACCAGCCTGGGGATGAGAGGAAACGGCGGGAATACATAAGCTAGGTGAAGGTCCAAGGTGCTACTAGTGCATCTACTAGAGTCGCCTTGGGATCCCTGGATCTGGACCCGTAGCAAGGAACCTTGAAGTTCTGACGAGAGGCCATCAGATCCATGTCTGGAATGCCCCACAATTGAGTAATTTGGGCAAAGATTTCCGGATGGAGTTCCCACTCCCCCGGATGAAATGTCTGACGACTCAGAAAATTCGCTTCCCAATTTTCCACTCCTGGGATGTGGATTGCAGACAAGTGGCAGGAGTGAGTCTCCGCCCATTGAATGATTTTGGTCACTTCTTCCATCGCCAGGGAACTCCTTGTTCCCCCCTGATGGTTGATGTACGCAACAGTCGTCATGTTGTCTGATTGAAACCGTATGAACTTGGCCTTTGCTAGCTGAGGCCAAGCCTTGAGAGCATTGAATATCGCTCTCAGTTCCAGAATATTTATCGGAAGAAGAGATTCTTCCCGAGACCAAAGACCCTGAGCTTTCAGGGGTCCCCAGACCGCGCCCCATCCCACCAGACTGGCGTCGGTCGTGACAATGACCCACTCTGGTCTGCGGAAGCTCATCCCCTGTGACAGGTTGTCCAGGGACAGCCACCAACGGAGTGAATCTCTGGTCCTCTGATCTACTTGTATCGTCAGAGATAAGTCTGTATAGTCCCCATTCCACTGACTGAGCATGCACAGTTGTAATGGTCTTAGATGAATTCGCGCAAAAGGAACTATGTCCATTGCCGCTACCATCAAACCTATTACTTCCATGCACTGCGCTATGGAAGGAAGAGGAACAGAATGAAGTATTTGACAAGAGTTTAGAAGTTTTGATTTTCTGGCCTCTGTCAGAAAAATCCTCATTTCTAAGGAGTCTATTATTGTTCCCAAGAAGGGAACCCTTGTTGACGGAGATAGAGAACTTTTTTCTACGTTCACTTTCCACCCGTGAGATCTGAGAAAGGCCAGGACAATGTCCGTGTGAGCCTTTGCTTGAGGAAGGGACGACGCTTGAATCAGAATGTCGTCCAAGTAAGGTACTACTGCAATGCCCCTTGGTCTTAGCACCGCTAGAAGGGACCCTAGTACCTTTGTGAAAATCCTTGGAGCAGTGGCTAATCCGAACGGAAGTGCCACAAACTGGTAATGCTTGTCCAGGAATGCGAACCTTAGGAACCGATGATGTTCCTTGTGGATAGGAATATGTAGATACGCATCCTTTAAATCCACCGTGGTCATGAATTGACCTTCCTGGATGGAAGGAAGAATTGTTCGAATGGTTTCCATTTTGAACGATGGAACCTTGAGAAACTTGTTTAGGATCTTGAGATCTAAGATTGGTCTGAATGTTTCCTCTTTTTTGGGAACTACGAACAGATTGGAGTAGAACCCCATCCCTTGTTCTCCTAATGGAACAGGATGAATCACTCCCATTTTTAACAGGTCTTCTACACAATGTAAGAATGCCTGTTTTTTTATGTGGTCTGAAGACAATTGAGACCTGTGGAACCTTCCCCTTGGAGGAAGCCCCTTGAATTCCAGAAGATAACCTTGGGAGACTATTTCTAGTGCCCAAGGATCCAGAACATCTCTTGCCCAAGCCTGAGCGAAGAGAGAGAGTCTGCCCCCCACCAGATCCGGTCCCGGA
>NW_026510883.1:0-33755 GCF_027579735.1 Bombina bombina
CACACCTATGTTGGAGAAATAAGACTTACTTACCCCAGGAGACTCATCTACATGTTGTAGAAAGCCAAACCAGTACTGAAACGAAAATCAGTAGAGGTAATGGTATATATATATATATAAGAGTATATCGTCGATCTGAAAAGGGAGGTAAGAGATGAATCTCTACGACCGATAACAGAGAACCTATGAAATAGACCCCGTAGAAGGAGATCATTGAATTCAAATAACATAATTTATGCTTACCTGATAAATTTATTTCTCTTGTAGTGTATCCAGTCCACGGATCATCCATTACTTATGGAATATATTCTCCTTCCCAACAGGAAGCTGCAAGAGTCCACCCACAGCAAAGCTGCTATATAGCTCCTCCCCTAACTGCCATATTCAGTCATTCGACCGAAAACATGCAGAGAAAGGAAAAACCATAGGGTGCAGTGGTGACTGTAGTTCAAATGAAAAAATTACCTGCCTTAAAGTGACAGGGCGGGCCGTGGACTGGATACACTACAAGAGAAATAAATTTATCAGGTAAGCATAAATTATGTTTTCTCTTGTTAAGTGTATCCAGTCCACGGATCATCCATTACTTATGGAATACCAATACCAAAGCTAAAGTACACGGATGATGGGAGGGACAAGGCAGGTACTTAAACGGAAGTTACCACTGCCTGTAAAAAACCCTTTCTCCCAAAAATAGCCTCCGAAGAAGCAAGGTATCAAATTTGTTAAATTTGAAAAGTATGAAGCGCAGACCAAGACTCCGTCTTGTAAATCTGTTCAACAGAAGCCACATTTAAAAAAGGCCCAAGTGAAAACCACAGCTCTAGTAGAATGAGCTGTAATCCCTTCAGGAGGCTGCTGTCCAGCAGTCTCATAAGCTAAATGAATTATGCTTTTTAACCAAAAAGACAGAGAGGCTGCTGAAGTCTTTTGACCTCTCCTCTGTCCAGAATAGACAACAAACAAGGTGAACGTTTGCTGAAAACTGTAGTAGCTTGTAAGTAAAACTTTAAAGCACAAACCACGTCCAATATTGTGTAATAGACGTTCCTTCTTTGAGGAAGGATTAGGATACAAGCATGGAACAACTATCTCTTGAGTGATGTACTTGTTAAGATACCACCTTAGGAAAAAACCCAGGTTGGTACGCAGGACTACCTTATCCATACGAAGGACCAGATAAGGAGAATCACATTGTAACACAGATAACTTGGAGACTCTACGAGTCGAGGAATTAGCTACCCAAAAGGAACTTTCCAAGATAAAGATTGATATCTATGGAACAAAAAAGGTTCAAACGGAACTTCTTGAAGAACCTTAAGAATCAGGTTTAAGCTCCATGGCGGAGCAACAGTTTTAAACACAGGCTTGGATCTAACCAAAGCCTGACCAAATGCCTGAACGTCTAGAATACCTGCCAGACGCTTGTGCAAAAAAAATAGAGAGAGTAAAAATCTGTCCCCTTTTAAGGAATTAGCTGACAACCCTTTTCTCAAAAACATCTTGGAGAAAAGATAATATCCTGGGAATCCAGACTTTACTCCATGAGTAATCCTTGGATTCATAACAATCAGATATTTACACCATATCTATGTTCAATTTTCCTAGAGACAGGCTTTCATGTCTGTATTAAGGTATCAATGACTGACTCGGAGAAGCCATGCTTTGATAACATCAAGCGTTCAGTCTCCAGGCAGTCCATCTCAGATTGATTCTATTTAGATGTAAGCCACAGTCGTGTATATTGTCCGACTGAGTATGATGTACCTCAGAGTTGCTAACTGAGGCCAAGTCTGAAGAGCATGGAATATCACTCCCAGTTCCAGAATATTTATTAGAAGGAGGGTCTCCTCCTAAGTCCACTATCCCTGAGCCTTCAGGGAGTTCCAGACTGCATCCCAACCTAAAAGGCTGGCATCTATTGTAACAATTGTCCCATCTGACCTGCAGAAGGTCATACCCTTGGACAGATGGACCCGACAGTCACCAGAGAAGAGAATCTCTGGTCTCTTGGTCCAGGTTTAACAGGGGGACAAATCTGTGTAATCCCCGTTCCTCTGAATGAGCATGCATAGTTGCAGCGGTCTGAAATGTAGACGTGCAAACGGTACTATGTCCCTTGCCGCTACCATTAAGCCGATTTCATTCATGTACTGAGCCACCGAAGGGCGCGGATGGGATGAAAAAAACACGGCAGAAATTTAGAAACTTTGACAACCTGGACTCCGTCAGGTAAATTTTCATTTCTACAGAATCTATCAGAGTCCCTAGGAGGGAAACCCTTGAGATTGGGGATAGAGAACTCTTTCCTTGTTCACTTTCCACCCATGTGATCTCAGAAATGCCAGTACTACGTCCGTATGAGACTGGGCAATTTGGATATTTGACGCCTGTATCAGGATGTCGTCTAAATAAGGGGCCACTTCTATGCCCCGCGGTCTAAGGACCGCCAAAGCGACCCCAGAACCTCCATAAAGATTCTTGGGGCTGTAGATATCCCAAAGGAAAGAGCTACAAACTGGTAATGCCTGTCTAGAAAGGCAAACCTGAAAAACGATGGTGATCTTTATGCATCACAATGTGAGGATAAGCATCCTTCAAATCCATTGTAGTCCTCTATTGACTCTCCTGGATCATAGTTAAGATGGCACGAATAGTTTCCATCTTAAATGACGGAATTCTGAGGAATTTGTTTAAGATCTTTAGATCCAAAATAGGTCTGAAGGTTCCCTCTCCTTGGGAACCACTAACAGATTTGAGTAAAAACTCTGTCCCTGTTCCTCTCTTGGAACTGGATGGATCTCGTACACAATGTAAGAATGCCTCCTTCTTTATCTGGTTTGCAGATAATTGTGAAAGGCGAAATCTCCCCTTTTTTGGGGGGGGAATCTTTGAAATCCAGAAGATATCTCTGGGATATAAATTCCAATGCCTAGGGATCCTGGGCATCTCTTGCCCACGCCTGGGCAAAGAATGAAAGTCTGCCCCCTATAGGATCCGTTACCGGATAGGGGTCCGTTCCTTCATGCTGCCTTAGAGGCAGCAGCAGGCTCCTTGGCCTGCTTATCTTTGTTCCAGGTCCGATTGTCTCCAGACCGCCTTGGACTGAGCAAAAATTCCCTCTTGTTTTGCCTTAGAGGAAGAGGATGCCACACCTGCCCTGAAGTTTTTAAAAGGTACGAAAATTAGACTTTTTTTTTTTTTTTTTTTTGCCCTTGATTTAGACCTATCCTGAGGAAGGGCATGACCTTTTCCTCCAGTGATATAAGCAATAATCTCCTTCAAACCAGGCCCGAATAGGGTCTGCCCCTTGAAGGGAAGTTAAGTAGCTTATTTATTAAAGTCACGACAGCTGACCATGATATAAGCCATAGCGCTCTGCGCGCCAGAATAGTAAAAAACAGAATTCTTAGCCGTTAGTCTAGTCAAATGAACAAGGCATCAGAAAACAAAGGAATTGGCTAGCATAAGCTTGTCAAATATATTCATCCAATGGAGTCGCTTAACTGTAAAGCCTCATCAAGAGACTCAACCCAGAACGCAGCAGCAGCAGTGACAGAAGCAATGTATGCAAGGGGCTGCAGGATAAAACCCTGTTGAATAAACATTTTTTATCCATTGGATCTAAAAAGCACAACTGTCCTCGTCAGAGGTAGTGGTACGCTTAGCTAGAGTAGAAACTCTTCTCTCCACCTTAGGAACTGTCTGCCAGAAGTCCCGTGTGGTGGTAACTATTAGAAAACATTCTTCTAAAAAATAGGAGGGGAAGAGAACGGCACACCTGGTCTATCCCATTCCTTATTAAAAAATTTTTAGTAAACCTCTTTAGGTATTGGAAAAACATCAGTACACACCGGCACTGCATATTATTTATCCAGTCTACACAATTTCTCTGGCCCTGCGATTGTACACATTCACTCAGAGCAGCCAAAGCCTCCCTGAGCAACAAGTGGAGGTTCTTAAGCATAAATTTTAAATGTAGAAATATCAGAATCAGGTTAAATCATCTTCCCTGAGTCAAAAAAAAAATCACCCACAGACTAAGCATATTGTGAGGTAGTATCATACATGGTTCTTAAAGCGTCTGTATGCTCTGTATCTACCCCCAGAGCTAACTGCTTTCCTTTAATTTCAGGTAGTCTGACTAATACTGCTGCCAGAATATTATTCACCACCTTTGCCATGTCTTGTAAAATAAACGCTATGGGCGCCCTTGATGTACTTGGCGCCATTTGAGCGTGAGTCCCTGAAGCGGGAGTCGAAGGGTCTGACACGTGGGGAGAGTTAGTCGGCATAACTTTCCCCTCGACAGAATCCCCTGGTAAAAGAAACGCTATGGGTGCCCTTGATGTACTTGGCGCCATTTGAGCGTGAGTCCCTAAAACGGGAGTCAAAAGGTCTGACACGTGGGGAGAGTTAGTCGGCATAACTACCCCCACGACAGAATCCTCTGGTGATAATGTTTTTAAAGACAAAAAATGATCTTTATTGTTTAACATGAAATCAGTACATCTGGTACACATTCTAAGATGGGGTTCCACCATGGCTTTAAAACATAATGAACACAGAGCTTCCTCTATGTCAGACATGTTAGAACAGACTAATAATGAGACTAGTAAGCTTGGAAAACACTTTAAATCAAGTTAACAAGCAAATATATAAAACGTTACTGTGCCTTTAAGAGAAACAAATTTTGTCAAAATTTGAAAAACAGTGAAAAAAAGGCAGTAAAACAAACGAAATTTTTACAGTACATGTAATAAGGTAACAGAGCATTGCACCCACTTGCAAATGGATGATTAACCCCTTAATGCAAAAAACAGATTAAAAAAAAAAAAAAAATGACAGACGTTTTTAAAAACAGACACAACAAACTGCCACAGCCAACAGTGGGAAGCTTCAGTTAACTGTTTCTATGCAAAATTTAAGCCAGCCATGTGGAAAAAACTTAGGCCCCAATAAGTTTTATCACCAAACATATGTTAAAAAACGATTAAACATGCCAGCAAACGTTTTAAAACACATTTTTACAAGAGTATGTATCTCTATTAATAAGCCTGATACCAGTCGCTATCGCTGCATTTAAGGCTTTACTTACATTACTTCGGTATCAGCAGTATTTTCTTAGTCAATTCCATTCCTAGAAAAATATTTTACTGCACATACCTTATCTGCAGGAAAACCTGCACGCCATTCCCCCTCTGAAGTACCTCACTCCTCAGAATGTGTGAGAACAGCAAATGGATCTTAGTTACGTCTGCTAAGATCATAGAAAAACGCAGGCAGATTCTTCTTCCAAATACTGCCTGAGATAAACAGCACACTCCGGTGCCATTTAAAAATAACAAACTTTTGATTGAAGAATAAACTAAGTAGAAAGCACCACAGACTCTCACGACCTCCTATCTATGTTGAGGCTTGCAAGAGAATGACTGAATATGGCAGTTAGGGGAGGAGCTATATAGCAGCTTTGCTGTGGGTGGACTCTTGCAGCTTCCTGTTGGGAAGGAGAATATATTCCATAAGTAATGGATGATCCGTGGACTGGATACACTTAACAAGAGAAAGGCAATACTCTCCTCACATCCCTCTGACATTCACTGCACGCTGAGAGGAAAACCGGGCTCCAACCTGCTGCGGAGCGCATATCAACGTAGAATCTAGCACAAACTTACTTCACCACCTCCATAGGAAGCAAAGTTTGTAAAAACTGATTTGTGGGTGTGGTGAGGGGTGTATTTGTAGGCATTTTGAGGTTTGGGAAACTTTGCCCCTCCTGGTTGGAATGTATATACCATACGTCACTAGCTCATGGACTCTTGCTAATTACATGAAAGAAAATATTCTGATCACGTCCGTGTCCACTATAACTCTCAGAAATTTAATCTGCTTTAATATCACTAAAAAATATTTAGGAATAGTTAGGAATGGATCACACTCACCTTAGGTGTGCGACAAGCTGCGAGTAATTTTGATGGGGCTTAGAAAGATTAATTATAGATAAGGTGTAACAAATATATTGACTTGATATTTTTCATAGGATCATCTAGAATCTTGTTTAAAGTTTGTACAAATATAGTAGGCTGGCGCTAAATGTATTAGTGTTTTTATGTAATTATGATCCATATGGAATAGTCAAAAGGATACTTAAAAACAGAAATGGACCTGCTCCCAGTGTGTACCTTACTGATAAAAGTATGAAACATATGTCGTTGGCTGTCAACTTGTCATATATAATATAGAGTGCACTTGATATTTCCAGATTGGGCATTTTTTACATTTTGGCCAAAAGTAAGCTGCTCAGGTGCCGATAACTCGCAGAACTAGCTATTAAACTTATTTGTTCCCCAGTTGAGAACTTTTCTCATGGCTGTCAATAAATGGATGCGAGTATTCTTAAAAAGTCTAAACTATTCAAAAACTACTGTTTTGCACTGATACTAAGGGAAAAATTTATCAAGCCCCGAAAAAATGCGCCTAAAAAGTTGAGATTATTTTCGCAATAGTTCGCAATGTCTGAAGTCAAAAATGTTGCCAGTATTTATCAAAATTCTAGAGACATTTTTGGGACAAAACTTTTTCACGATGTCAAGCGAATGGCTGATCCTATTTTTCTTGCGAAAATGTCATTTTCACTTTATTATCAATCTTAATTTTAGACACCCGTAAATGGTTTATTGTTTTAATCAAGTGATCATTTGTATGTTATTTCTTATATATTAAAGTTATTTTTATTTTGCCCCTTCTTTGGCTCTCTTTCATTGAGGAAGGATGCCCGTTTTTTTGAGCTTATCTTCATTCTTTTTAATACACTTATTTCAATTGCACATAAAGAGAAAGTCTACCATAGAATTGTTATTGTTTTAAAAGATAGATAATCCCTTTATTGCCCATTCCCCAGTTTTGCATAACCAACAGTTATATTAATATACTTTTTACCTCTGAATACCTTGTATCTAGGAACCTTCTTCCAGCCCCCTGATCACATGACTGTGACTGTTTATTAGCTAGTGTCTTAAATTTAGCATTGTTTTGTGCTAAATCTTAAAGGGACACAATCAAAATTAAACTTTCATTATTCAGATAGAGCATGCAATTTTAAACAACTTTCTAATTTACTTCCATTAACAAAATGTGCACAGTCTTTTAATATTTAAACTTTTTGAGTCACCAGCTCCTACTGAGCATGTGCAAGAATAAGTGTGTATGCATTTGTGAATGGCTGATTGCTGTCACATGGTACGTGTATGCATTTGTGATTGGCTGATGGCTGTCACATGGTACAGGGGGAGTGGAAAAAGACAACTTTTATAATTGTGAGAAAAAAAAATCTACTCATTTGAAGTTCAGACTAAGTGCTATTGCATTGTCTTGTTATCTTGCATTTGTTGATTATGCAATTCTACAGTGTTGACTGGTCCTTTAAATAACCCCGTGCCTGAACACAGTGTTATCTATATGGCCCACGTGTACTTTCTGTCTCTTTCTGTTGAAAAGAGATTTAAAAAGCATGTGATAAGAGGCAGCCCTCAAAGGCTTAGAAATTAGCATATGAGCCTACCTATGTTTAGTTTAAACTAAGAATACCAAGAGAAAAAAAATCAAACTTGATGATAAAAGTAAATTGGAAAGTTGATTAAAATTAAAAGTCCTATCTGAATAATGAAAGTTTAATTTATACTAGACTGTCCCTTTAAAATGTTTTACTTTTTTATAAATTTGTGTATACCTTTTTGTTATTTAATTATTATTATTATTCAGGTTATGCGCCTTGTTGTGGGCAATTTCTAAGAACAGCACAGAGGTGTCAGATTAAAAATCCCTTTATTTTAGAACATGGGGATCAAACAATGAACACAACGTTTCGGGGCGGTCCCCTTAATCATGTGATCTATGTGGGCAATTTCTAACCCTAGACAAAAAACAATATCGCTCTTTATTTTTCACTCCTCGCAACCTACAAATTGGCGAGATTAAATATTGCATGCACCACTTTCATAAATATATGAGAACTGCGAATTTATACGGGCATTTTACAAATGCCAATAGAGAGTAATACAAGAATTAGGCATTTCCAGACAACTTATTCGCATATATTTAAGACTTGTGAATGGTCACGAGTTAATTTGTTCGCACACATGAAAAGTTGCGACTTTATTGGCGCATAACCTTTCATAAATATGGTGATATCATTTGTGAGGGATTTTTTGACGACAAATGTGATTTTCTTATTCTCACTTTGATAAATCTTGCCCTATGTACTGGAATAAAACATGAGAGCAACAAAATGTGTGATGATATTCAGAACATTTTATTGAATATTTCCATAAAAAGCCATTTTAAGGTCTATGGTAAACAATGTTGCTATGCAACGCAGTATAAAAGGAAGAACATTGCACACAAATAAACTTACATGTGATCTGTAGAAACCTGATTGAGACTATGAACAAGCTGTGATATCAAAGGTTCATCTCTACAGGCCAAAAGGCAGTTTACTTCTTCTGCTATCCGTCCATTAAAAAGGAGGCTCTTTGTAGTTGTAGCAGGTAAGGGTGATGGAAGAGGCAGTTGGTTTAATACTGTTAAGAAAAAAAAAATATGAAACCGTATATCAATATAACAGTTTAAAAATGGGCCAAAAGCATTTTAATAAAGGGAAAGAAATGTTTTGTTTATAGAATAGTCTATGATTTGTATTACAAATTCAACTTAAAGGGACAGCAAACAATTTTGGAGAAGAACATTTACAAAACAAGTAATAAGCATATATACACAAACTTTCTTACATGGTTGATCTTTTTAGAACTTCAAAATAGTAATATGTTTCTGTAACCAACTCCACCCAACACAACAATTTCTATAGGAAACAACCAATCCCTGAGAGCTATCACAGCTAACTGGGTTTGGACCTGGTGGACACAGAGGAGACAAAAGAGACAAAAGAGATTTTGATATATATATATATATATATATATATATATATATATATATATATATAATATGGAAGGGAACTGCACTCCAAGACCGGATCAGGTACACATCCTGTAACTCAGCAACATCCAGCCCTGGGTGCTAAATAGCACTCCAAAAAAGCTGTGATGTCACCAGAGCCACAGGCCGTTAACCCCAGTCCGGAATGGGTGCAAGAAACAAGGGGGATTACAAATAAAAAGTAATACAACACATAGAAACACCCAGCACTCACCAGCTAGCTCACAGCTAAGATAAAATCACAACTGGAAAGGTTAGTCACCGCATCTGGCCAAATGGGAAAGCTCAGGCACCACGTCAAGGTCCTTTCCATTGCCTGAGTTCCTAACACAGCCATACTATCATGCGAGCTCACAGAGCCAAACAGACTGAGAACAAAGAAGGGGTGCATAGGTGGCTGTAATCACCCATAGAAAATACAAAACATGGAAGGGAACTGCACTCCAAGACCGGATCAGTTACACATCCTGTAACTCAGCAACAGCCAGCCCTGGGTGCTAAATAGCACTCCAAAAAAGCTGTGATGTCACCAGAGCCACAGGCAGTTAACCCCAGTCCGGAATGGGTGCAAGAAACAAGGGGGATTACAAATAAAAAGTAATACAACACATAGAAACACCCAGCACTCACCAGCTAGCTCACAGCTAAGATAAAATCACAACTGGAAAGGTTAGTCTGTTTGGCTTTGTGAGCTCGCATGATAGTATGGCTGTGTTAGGGACTCAGGCAATGGAAAGGACCTTGACGTGGTGCCTGAGCTTTCCCATTTGGCCAGATGCGGTGACTAACCTTTCCAGTTGTGATTTTATCTTAGCTGTGAGCTAGCTGGTGAGTGCTGGGTGTATCTGTGTGTTATATATATATATATATATATATATATATATATATATATATATATATATATATATATATATATAAGTGCACGTGAAGTTATCTGGGAGCAGGCACTGATTGGCTAAACTGCAAGTCTGTCAAAAGAACTGAAATAAAGGGGCAGTTTGCAGAGGCTTAGATACAAGATAATCACAGAGGTTAAAAGTATATTAATATAACTCTGTTGGTTATGCAAAACTAGGGAATGGGTAATAAAGGGATTATCTATCTTTTAAAACAATAAAAATTCTGGTGTAGACTGTCCCTTTAATGTAATGTATATATGTAGTACGATGCCCAGAGACCGAACTTTTTTTCACTTTCTGCGATGAGATTTTTTTAGTGAAAATTTTTCTGCAGGTCATTTTTAAATAAAATAAAATTGTAAATTTGTCAGTTACACTAAAGCACCAGATCAATTGCAATGTGTTGGTTAACTGGAGAATAAAGCAATATTTAAAGTTGTATAATCTAGTGCAGTAGTTGAAAATTGCATTGCAAATTAACTGCAGACAAAAAAAGTAATTGTAAAATGTCTCTTGAATTAATTTGTATCCTTTTCTCTTAGTCTAACATAGAAATGTAGCAATAAAAAAGGTGCATTGCTCATATGAACAGCTTTCAGAGAAAAACAGCTTTCCAGACTGTGAAAAGCAAGGAAACGAGCTTGCAAAAATCGACAACAATCAATGCACTGCTGCTTTGCAGTACTACTGCATATTTGATTGTTGTCTTCAAACAACACTTCGATCTGGATGCACTGTGTTAAGGAAAACTTATACAATGTAGCCAGAGAACAGCTCTGTTTAAAAAGAACAGCCTAAAGTGGAGCAGCACTGAAAAGTTAAAGTGCTAACAGTTCCTGTTCTTTCTGCAGACATGCTGCATTTTCTGCGATGACATCTCAGATCACTCTATGTTCTGCCTTGGGGGTACGATGTATACAGGAATACAGGGCCACCTCATTATTATTTATCTTTTATTTATTTATCATGTATTATTTATCTATATTACAATAAGATCATTGATGTATATGTATCATTTTTAATAATATGTGACAAGTCCATATAACCTGAATCCTGTTAGGTTATGCCTTGTCTTGGTATAACTTGGGTTACATCTATATACAACATACATGCTTTAGCATATTTGCCATAGTACTATTGTTCACTACTAATATACAATAATATACATTAAGAATGTATAGGGTTAATGGGGTGTATATATTTCTCAATTAGGACACATGACTATAGCTACCCAATTAGGAAACAGCCACAGGTATACATTTTGAAAGGCTTTTAATACGAGTTATGTTTATGATTGAGGCCTGACGGCCGAAACATGTTAAACAACTCATCCTGTGAGAGCTGCTAATTTGCGTTTATAATCCAAGATGAAATAAAGGAACTTTGTTTTGACACACCTCTGTGCTGGCTGGATTGTCGTCTTTTCTGGATATTTTTTCCCTACCCAGCCGTGCACTTTACATGGTGTGCAAGGACGTTTGGTACTTGGATTTGGATGTCCCAATTGGTGGTTCAGAGGTCACGTGCACTAAGAAGTAAGTGAGCCGAAAGTGAATCAGCGACAATGCCCAAGAAGCCACAGAGAGAGAGAGCGGGTGCGTGAAGAGGCAAGAGAGAGGGAGCGGTGACTGAAACCGGCACTTCCCCACAGCAAGACAGAGGTAATACCCCAAACTAACACCCACGCTATTCACAACTATTTGTGGTATCAGCGGTGGGTTAACTGAGTGTGTATTTTACCTGTCTGCTATGGTACGGTATTATAGTTTCCTGTATTGTCACGCTGCAAATACCTCTTAAGAACTTTGCCATTTACTTTGAGTCGCACAGCCTGACATCTGTTGCCGATTTTTAACCCTCTCCCACCAATAGAAAGCCAGACAAGTTTAACACTGGGAGCTGAAGCACTCAATTTTGGGATATTACTTTTATGACTATGTCTTTTTCATCAGGACTAGGGAAACCTGATTTCCAAAATTGAAAAATTGTTGTGCCACTGCAGTGCTTTTGTCTTTTTTAATCTTTATTTAACATCCAACAGAGTATACACTTTGACTTAAACATGTAGTCACAAAACAGAGTGAAAATAAGATAGAGCACCTCGCTGGGTGCCTGAAAAAGTAAACAAAAAAGAGTTTGCATTAACCATAAACCATACGGAATGGAGAAAGAAAAGTACATCTGACAAGTAAGGACAATTTCCTGACGTACATGTTTCCAAGGATTTTGTGATTTAACAAAGATGCCTCCTTCTGAGTTTTAAGCCAAAGTACAATATAGTGCCCCTACCGATATTCTTCCTCTCAAGTGAAAAATAAAACCAGTGAAGGATCTCATACTTGACCTGCATTACACCTGTTATGTGAACTCAACAAGACCTCCAATTTTCTATGCGATACTCTGTTGGGATTTTTTATTATTTTCCTAACACAACAACAAGGGATACTTGGCCGAAGCCCCTATAATAAAGCGATGAAACATATCCGCACCCGGCCCAAAAGGGCCAGGATAATGGATCCGGACTAAGTCAAACAAAAAAAAAAAAAAAAACAATTTAAGAACTTACCTGATAAATTCATTTCTATCATATTGGCAAGAGTCCATGAGCTAGTGACATATGGGATATACAATCCTACCAGGAGGGGCAAAGTTTCCCAAACCTCAAAATGCCTATAAATACACCCCTCACCACACCCACAATTCAGTTTAATGAATAGTCAAGCAGTGGGGTGATGAAGAAAGGAGTAGAAAGCATCAACAAAGGAAATTTGGAAATAATTGTGCTTTAAACAAAAAATCATAACCACAATAAAAGGGGTGGGCCTCATGGACTCTTGCCAATATGAAAGAAATTAATCAGGTAAGTTCTTACATTAATTAAGTTTTCTTTCACGTAATTGGCAAGAGTCCATGAGCTAGTGATATATGGGATATCAATACCCAAGATGTGGAGTCTTCCACTCAAGAGTCACTAGAGAGGGAGGGAATAAAAATAAAAACAGCCATATTTTGCACAACCCAAAAAAACAATTTATGCTTACCTGATAAATATATTTCTCTTGTAGTGTATCCAGTCCACGGATCATCCATTACTTATGGGATATTCTCCTTCCCAACAGGAAGTTGCAAGAGGATCACCCACAGCAGAGCTGATATATATATATATATATATATATATATATATATATATATACACATACACAGGGGGCTGCTGTCCAGCAGTCTCATAGGCTAGGCGTATTATGCTCTGAAGCCAAAAGGAAAGAGGTTGCCGAAGCTTTTTGACCTCTCCTCTGTCCAGAGTAAACGACAAACAGGGTAGATGTTTGACAAAAATCTTTAGTAGCTTGTAAGTAAAACTTCAAGGCACAGACTACGTCCAGATTATGTAAAAGACGTTCCTTCTTTGAAGAAGGATTAGGACACAATGATGGAACAACAATCTCTTGATTGATATTCTTGTTAGAAACCACCTTAGGTAAAAACCCAGGCTTGGTACGCAGGACTACCTTATCTGCATAAAAAATCAGATAAGGAGAATCACATTGTAAGGCAGATAGCTCAGAGACTCTCCGAGCCGAGGAAACTGCCATCAAAAACAGAACTTTCCAAGATAAAAGTTTAATATCAATGGAATGAAGGGGTTCCAACGGAACTCCTTGAAGAACTTTAAGAACCAAGTTTAAGCTCCACGGGGGAGCAACAGGTTTAAACACAGGCTTAATTCTAACCAAAGCCTGGCAAAATGCATGGACGTCTGGAACCTCTGCCAGACGCTTGTGCAAAAGAATAGACAGAGCAGAAATCTGTCCCTTTAAGGAACTAGCTGATAATCCTTTGTCCAAGCCCTCTTGGAGAAAAGACAATATTCTAGGAATCCTAACCTTACTCCATGAGTAATTCTTTGATTCACACCAATAAAGATATTTACGCCATATCTTGTGGTAGATTTTCCTGGTAACAGGCTTTCGTGCCTGTATTAAAGTATCAATGACTGACTCGGAGAAGCAATCTCCATGCAGTCAGTCTCAGAGAAATTAGATTTGGATGATTGAAAGGACCTTGTATAAGAAGGTCCTGTCTTAGAGGCAGAGTCCATGGTGGAAAGGATGACATGTCCACTAGGTCTGCATACCAAGTCCTTCGTGGCCACGCAGGTGCTATTAGAATCACCGATGCTCTCTCCTGTTTGATTTTGGCAATCAGTCGAGGGAGCAGAGGAAACGGTGGAAACACATAAGCCAGGTTGAAGAACCAAGGCGCTGCTAGAGCATCTATCAGCGTCGCTTCTCGGTCCCTGGACCTGGATCCGTAACAAGGAAGCTTGGCGTTCTGGCGAGACGTCATGAGATCCAACTCTGGTTTGCCCCAAAGATGAATCAACTGAGCAAACACCTCCGGATGGAGTTCCCACTCCCCCGGATGGAAAGTCTGACGACTTAGAAAATCCGCCTCCCAGTTCTCCACGCCTGGGATATGGATTGCTGACAGGTGGCAAGAGTGGTACTCTGCCCAGCGAATTATATTTGAGACTTCTAACATCGCTAGGGAACTCCTGGTTCCCCCTTGATGGTTGATGTAAGCCACAGTCGTGATGTTGTCCGACTGAAATCTGATGAACCTCAGTGTTGCTAACTGAGGCCAAGCCAGAAGAGCATTGAATATCGCTCTTAACTCCAGAATATTTATTGGAAGGAGTTTCTCCTCCTGAGTCCACGATCCCTGTGCCTTCAGGAAATTCCAGACTGCACCCCAACCTAGAAGGCTGGCATCTGTTGTTACAATTGTCCAATCTGGCCTGCGAAAGGTCATACCCTTGGACAGGTGTACCCGAGACAACCACCAGAGAAGAGAATCTCTGGTCTCTTGATCCAGATTTAGCAGAGGGGACAAATCTGTGAATCCCCATTCCACTGACTCAGCATGCATAATTGCAGCAGTCTGAGATGAAGGCGCGCAAAGGGCACTATGTCCATTGCCGCTACCATTAAGCCGATTACCTCCATACACTGAGCTACCGAAGGGCGCGGAATGGAGAGAAGAACACGGCAAGCATTTAGAAGTTTTGATAACCTGGACTCCGTTAGGTAAATTTTCATCTCTACAGAATCCATAAGAGTCCCTAAGAAGGAGACTCTTTTGAGTGGGGATAGAGAACTCTTTTCCTCGTTCACTTTCCACCTGTGCGACCTCAGAAATGCCAGAACTATCTCTGTATGAGACTTGGCAACTTGAAAGCTTGACGCCTGTATCAGGATGTCGTCTAGATACGGAGCCACCGCTATGCCTCGCGGTCTTAGAACCGCCAGAAGTGAGCCCAGAACCTTTGTAAAGATTCTCAGGGCTGTAGCCAACCCGAAGGGAAGAGCTACAAATTGGTAATGCCTGTCTAGAATGGCAAACCTTAGAAACCGATGATGATCTTTGTGAATCGGTATGTGAAGGTAGGCATCCTTTAAGTCCACTGTGGTCATGTACTGACCTTCTTGGATCATGGGTAGGATGGTCTGAGGAATTTGTTTAAGATCTTTAGATCCAAAATTGGTCTGAAGGTTCCCTCTTTTTTGGGAACCACAAACAGATTCGAATAAAAACCCTGTCCTTGTTCCGTCCGCGGAACTGGATGGATCACTCCCATAACTAGGAGGTCTTGCACACAGCGTAGGAATGCCTCTTTCTTTATCTGATTTGCAGATAGCCTTGAAAGATGAAATCTCCCTTGTGGAGGGGAAGCTTTGAAGTCCAGAAGATATCCCTGAGATATGATCTCCAACGCCCAGGGATCCTGAACATCTCTTGCCCACGCCTGGGCGAAGAGAGAAAGTCTGCCCCCTACTAGATCCGTCGCCGGATAGGGGGCCGTTCCTTCATGCTGTCTTAGAGGCAGCAGCAGGCTTTCTGGCCTGCTTCCCTTTGTTCCAGGTAAGATTTTGGATTTCCACTGGCGCTTATGAAATAAGCTAGGATTTAAGCTACCATTATATGTGTAACTTATCTAAGTGAGATATTATAAGTGATTCTGATTTTTATCAGGTGAAAAAACAATAGTGTCTCAGATAATGGATATTTAGGATTTAGATCCTATGTGTTGACTGGTATAAAATATTTCCTTAACCATATGCCACATCGGTTCTCACAAGATCTGGTGAGCTCAGGGATAAGTTGATACATTTTGGTGTCTTAAAATCACATTTTTTTTAAGAAGGTGCAAAACCACAAGGAGGACCAAGGATCTGAACAGCGAGAAAGTGGAGCACAGCTTTTCTTTCTAACAGTGGATCTCCAACACCGCACACCAAAGTGCAGAAGAAAAAAGTTTTTTACAGCTGCAGTTCAAACATCTTGAAAAAGATCATTTACATCTGAACACGCTAAACATCCAGCGTGCACAGTCACAGCCTATCCTAAGAGAGGTGTGACCCCTAACCACCAATCAGAAACGGAGGCTTGTTTGTTATCTCAAGTTAAGCCGCGAAGGAACAAAACTGAGAAGGAAGCTCACAGAACATCGGCACTAATACGATTCCCAACAGACATTTGTAAGGTACCTTACAGCTTGCTTTAATCCCAAGGTGGCATTTTTTGTTTATCAAGTCATATTCAGAGACCATATATTGTCAAGTCACTCGACTTACTGAGGACTAATTCATAGGGGGACGTCCCTTGTTTTATTTGCTTTTATTTGTTTTATTTGCCATATATATTTTTTAGTTATGTTAACAGTAATTTTAGTTTAATAAAAAAGTTTTAACACTTATACATCTATCATTATTATTTGGATATATCTATATCTATGTCTAATCACTGCCAATTGGATCATCACTAGCTTCATTTACACTTATTTACTCTTCATAACCTATTCACGAACACTACCCACTTCATCTGTAAATACAGATTTAGTTATATTATTATTTTTTATATAACACAAAATATTAAGGAAATATTTTATACCAGTCAACACATAGGATCTAAATCCTAAATATCCATTATCTGAGACACTATTGTTTTTTCACCTGATAAAAATCAGAATCACTTATAATATCTCACTTAGATAAGTTACACATATAATGGTAGCTTAAATCCTAGCTTATTTCATAAGCGCCAGTGGAAATCCAAAATCTTACCTTTGTTCTTTATCTAAACTACTGAGGAGGAGTAGTTTAGTTCCCTCTTGTTTTGAAGCGGAGGAAGTTGATGCTGCACCTGCCTTGAAATTTCAAAAGGCACGAAAATTAGACTGTTTGGCCTTTGCTTTGGCCCTGTCCTGAGTAAGGGTGTGACCCTTACCTCCAGTAATGTCAGCAATAATTTCCTTCAAACCAGGCCCTAATAAGGTCTGCCCCTTGAAAGGAATGTTGAGTAATTTAGACTTCGAAGTCACGTCAGATGACCAGGATTTAAGCCATAGCGCCCTACGCGCTTGGATGGCGAATCCGGAATTCTTAGCCGTTAGTTTAGTCAAATGAACAATGGCATCAGAAACAAATGAGTTAGCTAGCTTAAGTGTTCTAAGCTTGTCAATAATTTCAGTCAATGGAGCTGTATGGATGGCCTCTTCCAGGGCCTCAAACCAGAATGCCGCCGCGGCCGTGACAGGCGCAATGCATGCAAGGCGCTGTAAAATAAAACCTTGTTGAATAAAGATTTTCTTAAGGTAACCCTCTAATTTTTTATCCATTGGATCTGAAAAAGCACAACTGTCCTCAACCGGGATAGTAGTACGCTTTGCTAAAGTAGAAACTGCTCCCTCCACCTTAGGGACCGTCTGCCATAAGTCCCGTGTAGTGGCGTCTATTGGAGGTGGGGGAAAAGGCACACCCGGTCTATCCCACTCCTTGCTAATAATTTCTGTAAGCCTTTTAGGTATAGGAAAAACATCAGTACACACCGGTACCGCATAGTATTTATCCAGCCTACACAATTTCTCTGGTACTGCAACTGTGTTACAGTCATTCAGAGCAGCTAATACCTCCCCAAGCAACACACGGAGGTTCTCAAGCTTAAATTTAATATTAGAATTCTCTGAATCAGGATTCCCCGAATCAGAGATGTAACCCACAGACTGAAGCTCTCCGTCCTCATGATCTGCATATTGTGACGCAGTATCAGACATGGCCCATACAGCATCTGCGCGCTCTGTATTTCTCCTAACCCCAGAGCAATCGCGCTTGCCTCTTAATTCAGGCAACCTGGATAATACCTCTGACAGGGTATTATTCATGATTGCAGCCATGTCCTGCAAGGTAATCGCTATGGGCGTCCCTGATGTAATTGGCGCCATATTAGCGTGCATCCCCTGAGCGGGAGGCGAAGGGTCTGACACGTGGGGAGAGTTAGTCGGCATAACTTCCCCCTCGTCAGAATCTTCTGGTGATATTTCTTTTATAGTTAAAGACTGATCTTTACTGTTTAAGGTGAAATCAATACATTTAGTACACATTCTC
Organism: Bombina bombina; assembly: GCF_027579735.1. Lineage (NCBI taxonomy): Eukaryota > Metazoa > Chordata > Amphibia > Anura > Bombinatoridae > Bombina > Bombina bombina. The sequence continues at coordinate 18,335 of NW_026510883.1, forward strand.
CTATGGGGCTCCACCATGGCTTTCAAACATAATGAACAAGTAGTTTCCTCTGTGTCAGACATGTTTAAACAGACTAGCAATGAGACTAGCAAGCTTGGAAAATACTTTAAACAAGTTTACAAGCAATATAAAAAACGTTACTGCACCTTTAAGAAACACAAATTTTGTCAAAATTTGAAATAACAGTGAAAAAAGGCAGTTGCACTAACGAAATTTTTACAGTGTATGTAACAAGTTAGCAGAGCATTGCACCCACTTGCAAATGGATGATTAACCCCTTAATACCCAAAAAAAAATATACAAAAACGTGTTTTGTTTTTTTTTTTCAAACAGTCACAACAACTGCCACAGCTCTACTGTGGCTTTTTACCTCCCTCAAAAACGACTTTGAAGCCTTCTGAGCCCTCCAGAGATGTCCTGAATCATGCAGGAAGAAGCTGGATGTCTGTGTCTAATTTTTGCTGTGCAAAAAACAGGCAAAATAGGCCCCTCCCACTCATATTACAACAGTGGAAAGCCTAAGGAAACTGTTTCTAGGCCAAATTCAAGCCAGCCATGTGGAAAAAAAACCAGGCCCCAATAAGTTTTATCACCAAATACATATAAAAACGATTAAACATGCCAGCAAACGTTTTATATTACATTTTTATAAGAGTATGCATCTCTATTAATAAGCCTGATACCAGTAGCTATCACTGCATTTAAGGCTTTACTTACATTAGTTCGGTATCAGCAGCATTTTCTAGCAAATTCCATCCCTAGAAAAATATTAACTGCACATACCTTATTGCAGAAAAACCTGCACGCCATTCCCTCTCTGAAGTTACCTCACTCCTCAGAATATGTGAGAACAGCCATGGATCTTAGTTACTTCTGCTAAGATCATAGAAAACGCAGGCAGATTCTTCTTCTAAATACTGCCTGAGATAAACAGTACACTCCGGTACTATTTAAAAATAAACTTTTGATTGAAGAATAAACTAAGTATAAAACACCACACTCCTCTTACGACCTCCATCTTGGTTGAGGCTTGCAAGAGAATGACTGGATATGACAGTTAGGGGAGGAGCTATATAGCAGCTCTGCTGTGGGTGATCCTCTTGCAACTTCCTGTTGGGAAGGAGAATATCCAATAAGTAATGGATGATCCGTGGACTTGATACACTTAACAAGAGAAATCTCTACGACCGATAACAGAGAGCCTATGAAAAAGATCCCCTAGAGGTAAACCATTGTTCTCAAATAGGCAATACTCTCTTCACATCCCTCTGACATTCGCTGCACTCTGAGAGGAAAACCGGGCTTCAACCTGTTGCGAAGCGCATATCAACGTAGAATCTAAGCACAAACTTACTTCACCACCTCCACGGGAGGCAAAGTTTGTAAAACTGAATTGTGGGTGTGGTGAGGGGTGTATTTATAGGCATTTTGAGGTTTGGGAAACTTTGCCCCTCCTGGTAGGAATGTATATCCCATACGTCACTAGCTCATGGACTCTTGCTAATTACATGAAAGAAACCTTAATCTGCCCCCTACCAGCTGAGCTGGCATGAGGGCCGCATCTTCATGTGGATTTAGGGGCTGACTTTGGTTTCCTAAATGGCTTAGATTTCTTCCAATTTGAGGAAGGCTTCCAATTGGAAGCAGATCCCTTGGGGGAAGGATTGAGTTTTTGTTCTTTATTCTGACGAAAGGAACGAAAACGGTTAGAAGCCTTAGATTTATCCTTAGGTTTTTTATCCTGAGGCAAAAAAACTCCTTTTCCCCCAGTGATAGTTGAAATAATAGAATCCAACTGAGAACCAAATAAATTATTACCTTGGAAAGAAAGAGATAGTAATCTAGATTTAGATGTCATATCAGCATTCCAAGATTTAAGCCACAAAGCTCTTCTAGCTAAAACAGCTAAAGACATGGATCTAACATCAATTTTGATAATATCAAAAATGGCATCACAAATAAAAAGATTAGCATGTTGCAGTAAGCGAACAACGCTAGATATGTCAGAATCCAATTCGTGTTGCGCTAAATTTTCCAACCAGAAAGTTGATGCAGCCACAACATCAGCCAAAGAAATAGCAGGTCTGAGAAGATGACCTGAATATAAATAGGCCTTCCTTAGATAAGATTCAAGCTTCCTATCTAAAGGATCCTTAAAGGAAGTGCTATCTTCCATAGGAATAGTGGTACGTTTAGCAAGAGTAGAAATAGCCCCATCAACTTTGGGGATTTTTTCCTAAAACTCTATAGATTTTGCTGGTAAAGGATACAATTTTTTAAACCTTGAAGAAGGAATAAAAGAAGTACCTGGCTTATTCCATTCCCTAGAAATCATATCAGAAATAGCCTCAGGAATAGGAAAAACCCCTGGGGAAACCACAGGAGGTTTAAAAACAGCATTTAAACGTTTATTAGACTGAACGTCAATAGGACTGTTTACCTCAATATCCAAAGTAATTAACACTTCTTTTAATAAAGAACGCATATACTCTATTTTAAATAAATAAGTAGATTTGTCAGTGTCAATGTCTGAGGAAGGATCTTCTGTTTCATATAGATCCTCATCAGAAGAGGATGAATTATTATGTTGTTGGTCATTTGAAATTTCATCAACTAAATGAGAAGTTTTAAAAGACCTTTTACGTTTATTAGAAGGTGGAAATGCAGACAAAGCCTTCATAATAGAATCAGAAACAAATTCTTTAAAATTTACAGGTATATCATGCACATTAGAAATTGAAGGAACTGCAAATGGCAATGTACCAATACTGATGGAAACACTATCTGCATGTAAAAGTTTATCATGACAACTATTACAAATGACATTCGGTAGAATAATTTCTACAACTTTTCAACAAATGCACTTAGCTTTGGTAGAACCGATGTCAGGCAGAAATGTTCCAGCAGAAACTTCTGAGGCAGGATTAGTCATCTAGCACAATGTAAGAGAAAAAACAACATATAAAGCAAAATTATCTATATGACAGTTTCAGGAATGGGAAAAAATGCAATAGCATAGGCCTCTGAAAGCAAAAAGCAAGAAGCAAACAAACAAGGGGTATTGAAATAATGAAAAAAATTTGGCGCCAAGTATGATGCACAACGTAACGTAAAGTCTTTTTTGGCGCCAAAAATGACCGGAAATGACACACTTGCGTCACTAATGCCGCCACCGTGTGAAAGGTCTCGGCGTCGCGTATGACGCTGGAAATGACGAAGTTGTGTCATAAACGTACTTTTTCGCACACAAAAAAAAATTCACGCCAAAAATGACGCAATAAAGTTTAGCATTTGACGCACCCGCGGGCCTAATACCCGCAATTACAAGAAGTAGTCAATTGAAAAAAGACTAAACCCCAGGTAAGAAATAAATTTCTTAAAAAATGTTTACATTCCCAAATATGAAACTGACAGTCTGCAGAAGGAAATACATGAACCTGACTCAATGCAAATATAAGTACAATACATATATTTAGAACTTTATATAAATGCATAAAGTGCCAAACCATAGCTGAGAGTGTCTTAAGTAATGAAAAACAGAATTTATGTTTACCTGATAAATTTCTTTCTCCAACGGTGTGTCCGGTCCACGGCGTCATCCTTACTTGTGGGATATTCTCTTCCCCAACAGGAAATGGCAAAGAGCCCAGCAAAGCTGGTCACATGATCCCTCCTAGGCTCCGCCTACCCCAGTCATTCGACCGACGTTAAGGAGGAATATTTGCATAGGAGAAACCATATGGTACCGTGGTGACTGTAGTTAAAGAAAATAAAATATCAGACCTGATTAAAAAACCAGGGCGGGCCGTGGACCGGACACACCGTTGGAGAAAGAAATTTATCAGGTAAACATAAATTCTGTTTTCTCCAACATAGGTGTGTCCGGTCCACGGCGTCATCCTTACTTGTGGGAACCAATACCAAAGCTTTAGGACACGGATGAAGGGAGGGAGCAAATCAGGTCACCTAAATGGAAGGCACCACGGCTTGCAAAACCTTTCTCCCAAAAATAGCCTCAGAAGAAGCAAAAGTATCAAACTTGTAAAATTTGGTAAAAGTGTGCAGTGAAGACCAAGTCGCTGCCCTACATATCTGATCCACAGAAGCCTCGTTCTTGAAGGCCCAAGTGGAAGCCACAGCCCTAGTGGAATGAGCTGTGATTCGTTCGGGAGGCTGCCGTCCGGCAGTCTCGTAAGCCAATCTGATGATGCTTTTAATCCAAAAGGAGAGAGAGGTAGAAGTTGCTTTTTGACCTCTCCTTTTACCTGAATAAACAACAAACAAGGAAGATGTTTGTCTAAAATCCTTTGTAGCATCTAAATAGAATTTTAGAGCGCGAACAACATCCAAATTGTGCAACAAACGTTCCTTCTTTGAAACTGGTTTCGGACACAGAGAAGGTACGATAATCTCCTGGTTAATGTTTTTGTTAGAAACAACTTTAGGAAGAAAACCAGGTTTAGTACGTAAAACCACCTTATCTGCATGGAACACCAGATAAGGAGGAGAACACTGCAGAGCAGATAATTCTGAGACTCTTCTAGCAGAAGAAATCGCAACTAAAAACAAAACTTTCCAAGATAATAACTTAATATCAACGGAATGCAAGGGTTCAAACGGAACCCCCTGAAGAACTGAAAGAACTAAATTGAGACTCCAAGGAGGAGTCAAAGGTTTGTAAACAGGCTTGATTCTAACCAGAGCCTGAACAAAGGCTTGAACATCTGGCACAGCTGCCAGCTTTTTGAGAAGCAATACCGACAAGGCAGAAATCTGTCCCTTCAGGGAACTTGCAGATAATCCTTTTTCCAATCCTTCTTGAAGAAAGGATAGAATCCTAGGAATCTTAACCTTGTCCCAAGGGAATCCTTTAGATTCACACCAACAGATATATTTATTCCAAATTTTGTGGTAAATCTTTCTAGTCACAGGCTTTCTGGCCTGAACAAGAGTATCGATAACAGAATCTGAGAATCCTCGCTTCGATAAAATCAAGCGTTCAATCTCCAAGCAGTCAGCTGGAGTGAAACCAGATTCGGATGTTCGAACGGACCCTGAACAAGAAGGTCTCGTCTCAAAGGTAGCTTCCAAGGTGGAGCCGATGACATATTCACCAGATCTGCATACCAAGTCCTGCGTGGCCACGCAGGAGCTATCAAGATCACCGACGCCCTCTCCTGCTTGATCCTGGCTATCAGCCTGGGGATGAGAGGAAATGGCGGAAACACATAAGCTAGTTTGAAGGAATTGTACAAAATTCACCAAATTTTCACCACAGTGTCTTAAAGCCTTAAAAGTATTGCACACCAAATTTGGAAGCCTTAACCCTTAAAATAACGGAACCGGAGCCGTTTTAACACTTTAACCCCTTTACAGTCCCTGGTATCTGCTTTGCTGAGACCCAACCAAACCCAAAGGGGAATACGATACCAAATGACGCCTTCAGAAAGATTTTTGTAAGTATCAGAGCTCCTCTCACATGCGACTGCATGCCATGCCTCTCAAAAACAAGTGCGCCACACCGGCGCGAAAATGAGGCTCTGCTTATGCTTTGGGAAAGCCCCAGAGAAATAAGGTGTCTCATACAGTGCCTGCCGACATTATAATATCATCTAATATAAATATACCCAAATAAAATGATTCCTCAAGGCTAAATAGGTTTTAATACTGAATCGATTTAGCCCATAAAAGTCTACAATCATAATAAGCCCTTGTGAAGCCCTTATTTAACATCGAAATAAACATGGCTTACCGGATCCCATAGGGAAAAATGACAGCTTCCAGCATTACATCGTCTTGTTAGAATGTGTCATACCTCAAGCAGCAAGAGACTGCACACTGTTCCCCCAACTGAAGTTAATTGCTCTCAACAGTCCTGTGTGGAACAGCCATGGATTTTAGTTACGGTGCTAAAATCATTTTCCTCATACAAACAGAAATCTTCATCTCCTTTCTGTTTCTGAGTAAATAGTACATACCAGCACTATTTTAAAATAACAAACTCTTGATTGAATAATAAAAACTACAGTTAAACACTAAAAAACTCTAAGCCATCTCCGTGGAGATGTTGCCTGTACAACGGCAAAGAGAATGACTGGGGTAGGCGGAGCCTAGGAGGGATCATGTGACCAGCTTTGCTGGGCTCTTTGCCATTTCCTGTTGGGGAAGAGAATATCCCACAAGTAAGGATGACGCCGTGGACCGGACACACCTATGTTGGAGAAACATACTTACCAAAAGACATCCATCCACATATAGCAGATAGCCAAACCAGTACTAAAACAGTTATTAGTAGAGGTAATGGTAAATTGAGAGTATATCTTCGATCTGAAAAGGAAGGTAGGAGATGAATCCCTACGACCGATAACAGAGAACCTATGAAATAGACTCCTGTTAGGGAAATCATCGTATTTAAATAAGTGATACTCCCTTCACGTCCCTCTGACATTCGCTGTACTCAGAGGAATCGGGCTTCAACAATGCTGAGAAGCGCATATCAACGTAGAAATCTTAGCACAAACTTACTTCACCACCTCCATAGGAGGCAACGTTTGTAAAACTGAATTGTGGGTGTGGGGAGGGGTGTATTTATAGGCATTTTGAGGTTTGGGAAACTTTGCCCCTCCTGGTAGGATTGTATATCCCATGTCACTAGCTCATGGACTCTTGCCAATAACATGAAATAAAAAAAGGGGGGGGGGGAGGGACATAATTTATGCTTACCTGATAAATTTATTTCTCTTGTAGTGTATCCAGTCCACAGATAATCCATTACTTGGGATATTCTCCTTCCCAACAGGAAGTTGCAAGAGGATCACCCACAGCAGAGCTGCTATATAGCTCCTCCCCTCACTGCCATATCCAGTCATTCGACTGAAACAAGACAAGAAAGGAGAAACCATAGGGTGCAGTGGTGACTGTAGTTTAATTAAAATTTAGACCTGCCTTAAAAGGACAGGGCGGGCCGTGGACTGGATACACTACAAGAGAAATAAATTTATCAGGTAAGCATAAATTATGTTTTCTCTTGTTAAGTGTATCCAGTCCACGGATCATCCATTACTTGTGGGATACCAATACCAAAGCTAAAGTACACGGATGATGGGAGGGACAAGGCAGGAACTTAAACGGAAGGAACCACTGCCTGTAGAACCTCTCTCCCAAAAACAGCCTCCGAAGAAGCAAAAGTGTAAAATTTGTAAAATTTTGAAAAAGTGTGAAGCGAAGACCAAGTCGCAGCCTTGCAAATCTGTTCAACAGAGGCCTCATTTTTAAAGGCCCAGGTGGAAGCCACAGCTCTAGTAGAATGAGCTGTAATCATTTCAGGGGGCTGCTGTCCAGCAGTCTCATAGGCTAAGCGTATTATGCTCCGAAGCCAAAAGGAGAGAGAGGTTGTCGAATCTTTTTGACCTCTCCTCTGTCCAGAGTAAACGACAAACAGGGCAGATGTTTGACGAAAATCTTTAGTAGCCTGTAAGTAAAACTTCAAGGCACGGACTACGTCCAGATTATGCAAAAGACGTTCCTTCTTTGAAGAAGGATTAGGACACAATGATGGAACAACAATCTCTTGATTGATATTCCTGTTAGAAGCCACCTTAGGTAAAAACCCAGGTTTGGTACGCAGAACTACCTTGTCTGAATGAAAAATCAGATAAGGAGAATCACAATGTAAGGCAGATAGCTCAGAGACTCTTCGAGCCGAGGAAATAGCCATCAAAAACAGAACTTTCCAAGATAAAAGTTTAATATCAATGGAATGAAGGGGTTCAAAACGGAACTCCCTGAAGAACTTTAAGAACCAAGTTTAAGCTCCATGGGGGAGCAACAGTTTTAAACACAGGCTTAATCCTAACCAAAGCCTGACAAAATGCCTGGACGTCTGGAACTTTTGCCAGACGCTTGTGCAAAAGAATAGACAGAGCAGAGAACTGTCCTTTTAAATTACTAGCTGATAAGCCTTTGTCCAAACCCTCTTGGAGAAAGGACAATATCCTAGGAATCCTAACCTTACTCCATGAGTAACTCTTGGATTCACACCAATAGATATTTATGCCATATCTTATGGTAGATTTTCCTGGTGACAGGCTTCCGAGCCTGTATTAAGGTATCAATGACTGACTCTGAGAAGCCACGCCTTGATAGAATCAAGCGTTCAATCTCCATGCAGTCAATCTCAGAGAAATTAGATTTGGTATTAGAAGGTCCTGCCTCAGAGGCAGAGTCCATGGTGGAAGAGATGACATGTCCACTAGGTCTGCATACCAGGTCCTGCGTGGCCACGCAGGCGCTATCAGAATCACTGATGCTCTCTCCTGTTTGATTTTGGCAATCAGTCGAGGGAGCAGAGGAAACGGTGGAAACACATAGGCCAGGTTGAAGAACCAAGGAGCTGCTAGAGCATCTATCAGCATTGCTCCCGGGTCCCTGGACCTGGATCCGTAACAAGGAAGCTTGGCATTCTGGCAAGACGCCATGAGATCCAGTTCTGGTTTGCCCCAACGATGGACCAGTTGAGCAAACACCTCCGGATGAAGTTCCCACTCCCCCGGATGAAAAGTCTGACGACTTAGAAAATCCGCCTCCCAGTTCTCTACGCCTGGGATGTGGATCGCTGACAGGTGGCAAGAGTGAGACTCAGCCCAGCGAATTATCTTTGAGACTTCTAACATCGCTAGGGAACTCCTGGTTCCCCCTTGATGGTTGATGTAAGCCACAGTTGTGATGTTGTCCGACTGAAATCTGATGAACCTTAGTGTTGCTAACTGAGGCCAAGCTAGAAGAGCATTGGATATTGCTCTTAACTCCAGAATATTTATTGGGAGGAGTTTCTCCTCCTGAGTCCATGATCCCTGAGCCTTCAGGGAGTTCCAGACTGCGCCCCAACCTAGAAGGCTGGCATCTGTTGTTACAATCGTCCAATCTGGCCTGCGAAAGGTCATACCCTTGGACAGATGGACCCGAGAAAGCAACCAGAGAAGAGAATCTCTGGTCTCTTGATCCAGATTTAGTAGAGGCGACAAATCTGAGTAATCCCCATTCCACTGACTTAGCATGCATAATTGCAGCGGTCTGAGATGCAGGCGCGCAAATGGCACTATGTCCATTGCCGCTACCATTAAGCCGATTACTTCCATGCACTGAGCCACTGACGGGCGTGGAATGGAATGAAGGACACAGCAAGCATTTAGAAGTTTTGATAACCTGGACTCCGTCAGGTAAATTTTCATCTCTACAGAATCTATAAGAGTCCCTAGGAAGGAGACTCTTGTGAGTGGTGATAGAGAACTCTTTTCCACGTTCACTTTCCACCCATGCGACCTCAGAAATGCCAGAACTATCTCTGTATGAGACTTGGCCATTTGAAAGCTTGACGCCTGTATCAGGATGTCGTCTAGATACGGAGCCACCGCTATGCCTCGCGGTCTTAGAACCGCCAGAAGTGAGCCCAGAACCTTTGTAAAAATTCTCGGGGCAGTGGCCAACCCGAAGGGAAGAGATAAAAATTGGTAATGCCTGTCTAGAAAGGCAAACCTTAGGAACCGATGATGATCTTTGTGAATCAGTATGTGAAGGTAGGCATCCTTTAAGTCCACTGTGGTCATGTACCGACCCTCTTGGATCATGGGTAGGATGGTCCGAATAGTTTCCATTTTGAATGATGGAACACTGAGGAATTTGTTTAAGATCTTTAGATCCAAGATTGGTCTGAAGGTTCCCTCTTTCTTGGGAACCACAAACAGATTTGAATAAAATCCCTGTCCTTGTTCCGTCTGCAGAACTGGATGGATCACTCCCATTACTAGGAGGTCTTGCACACAGCTTAGGAATGCCTCTTTCTTTATCTGGTTTGCTGATAACCTTGAAAGATGAAATCTCCCTTGTGGAGGAGAAGCTTTGAAGTCCAGAAGATATCCCTGAGATATGATCTCCAACGCCCAGGGATCCTGAAAATCTCTTGCCCACGCCTGGGCGAAGAGAGAAAGTCTGCCCCCCACTAGATCAGTTTCCGAAAAGGGGGCCGTTCCTTCATGCTGTCTTGGGGGCAGCAGCAGGCTTTCTGGCCTGCTTGCCCTTGTTCCAGGACTGGTTAGGTTTCCAGGCCTGTCTGGAATGAGCAACAGTTCCCTCTTGTTTTGAAGCGGAGGAAGTTGATGCTGCTCCTGCCTTGAAATTTTGAAAGGCACGAAAATTAGACTGTTTGGCCTTTGATTTGGCCCTGTCCTGAGGAAGGGTATGACCCTTGCCTCCAGTAATGTCAGCAATAATTTCCTTCAAGCCAGGCCCGAATAAGGTCTGCCCCTTGAAAGGAATGTTGAGTAATTTAGACTTTGAAATCACGTCAGCTGACCAGGATTTAAGCCATAGCGCCCTACGCGCCTGGATGGCGAATCCGGAATTCTTAGCCGTTAGTTTAGTCAAATGAACAATGGCATCAGAAACAAATGAGTTAGCTAGCTTAAGCGTTGTAAGCTTGTCAATAATTTCATTCAATGGAGCTGTCTGGATGGCCTCTTCCAGGGCCTCAAACCAGAATGCCGCCGCAGCAGTGACAGGCGCAATGCATGCAAGGGGCTGTAAAATAAAACCTTCTTGAATAAACATTTTCTTAAGGTAATCCTCCAATTTTTTAACCATTGGATCTGAAAAAGCACAACTGTCCTCAACCGGGATAGTGGTACGCTTTGCTAAAGTAGAAACTGCTCCCTCCACCTTAGGGACCGTCTGCCATAAGTCCCGTGTAGTGGCGTCTATTGGAAACATTTTTCTAAATATAGGAGGTGGGGAAAAGGGCACACCGGGTCTATCCCACTCCTTGCTAATAATTTCTGTAAGCCTTTTAGGTATAGGAAAAACGTCAGTACACACCGGCACCGCATAGTATCTATCCAGCCTACACAATTTCTCTGGAATTGTAACTGTGTTACAGTCATTCAGAGCAGCTAATACCTCCCCAAGCAATACACGGAGGTTCTCAAGCTTAAATTTAAAATTAGAAATCTCTGAATCAGGTTTCCCCGAGTCAGAGATGTCACCCACAGACTGAAGCTCTCCGTCCTCATGTTCTGCATACTGTGACGCAGTATCAGACATGGCTCTAACAGCATTTGCGCGCTCTGTATCTCTCCTAACCCCAGAGCTATCGCGCTTGCCTCTTAATTCAGGCAATCTAGATAATACCTCTGACAGGGTATTATTCATGATTGCAGCCATGTCCTGCAAGGAAATCGCTATGGGCGTCCCTGATGTAATTGGCGCCATATTAGCGTGCGTCCCCTGAGCGGGAGGCGAAGGGTCTGACACGTGGGGAGAGTTAGTCAGCATAACTTCCCCCTCGACAGAACCCTCTGGTGACAATTCTTTTATAGATAAAGACTGATCTTTACTGTTTAAGGTGAAATCAATACATTTAGTACACATTCTCCTATGGGGCTCCACCATGGCTTTCAAACATAATGAACAAGTAGGTTCCTCTGTGTCAGACATGTTTAAACAGACTAGCAAGCTTGGAAAACACTTTAAACAAGTTTACAAGCAATATAAAAAATGTTACTGCGCCTTTAAGAAACACAAATTTTCCCAAATTTTGAAATAACAGTGAAAAAATGCAGTTCCACTAACAAAATTTTTACAGTGTATGTAATAAGTTAGCAGAGCATTGCACCCACTTGCAAATGGATGATTAACCCCTTAATACCAAAAACGGAATAACAAATTACAAAAACGTTTTTTAAACAGTCACAACAACTGCCACAGCTCTACTGTGGCTTTTTACCTCCCTCAATACGACTTTTGAAGCCTTTTGAGCCCTTCAGAGAAGTCCTGGATCATGCAGGAAGAAGCTGGATGTCTGTGTCTGTAATTTTTGCTGTGCAAAAAAACGCCAAAATAGGCCCCTCCCACTCATATTACAACAGTGGGAAGCTTCAGGGAACTGTTTCTAGGCAAAATTCAAGCCAGCCATGTGGAAAAAACTAGGCCCCAATAAGTTTTATTACCAAACATATGTAAAAAATGATTAAACATGCCAGCAAACGTTTTAAAATACACTTTTATAAGAGTATGTATCTCTATTAATAAGCCTGATACCAGTCGCTATCACTGCATTTAAGGCTTTACTTACATTACTTCGGTATCAGCAGCATTTTCTAGCAAATTCCATCCCTAGAAAAATATTTTAACTGCACATACCTTATTACAGGAAAACCTGCACGCTATTCCCCCTCTGAAGTTACCTCACTCCTCAGAATATGTGAGAACAGCAAAGGATCTTAGTTACTTCTGCTAAGATCGTAGAAAACTCAGGCAGATTCTTCTTCTAAATACTGCCTGAGATAAACAGTACACTCCGGTACCATTTAAAAATAACAAACTTTTGATTGAAGGAATAAACTAAGCATAAAACACCACAGTCCTCTTACGACCTCCATCTTAGTTGAGAGTTGCAAGAGAATGACTGGATATGGCAGTGAGTGGAGGAGCTATATAGCAGCTCTGCTGTGGGTGATCCTCTTGCAACTTCCTGTTGGGAAGGAGAATATCCCACAAGTAATGGATGATCCGTTGACTGGATACACTTAACAAGAGAAATGTAAATTAAATCTGCCAAAAGGTACTATTGAAACAGTGTATGAAGAGTTTTGTGAAGAGCACATGGCTTCTACAATTTGAATCAGCGAGCATCTGTGAGAGATAGTCTCATTGTTAGAGTTTATGAAGTGGTGCTTTTTGGAACTTTATTTTTCAACCATAGAAACGGAGGAACTAAGGAACGGTGTTCTGAAAAGAAGCAGCCTGAAGCTGAATGGCATCTAGGTAATGAGCTACTGCCATGCCCTGAGCTTTCTCTACAGACACACAAGTTCTGAGAACCTTTGAGAAGATTCTTGGTGCAGTTGACAGACCAAATGAGCACAAACTAGTAAAGCCTGTTTCGGAAGGCAAATCTGAAGAGATTTTGTGTGATTACTTGTCTTGCAAAGGCATATGGTTTTCAGTTTGTTTTTAAAAAAGCTGCTAATGGGTTAAAAACAATTCAGGATTTATCATGTTCATTTTTGCTCTTCTAGCTACTAAGGGTTTATCACAGAGAGCTTGGTACTTTAAAAAGTACAATGAATTCGCTGATAGAAAGATGCAAACAAAAAAAAAAAAAAACACAATACACATTTAACCCTTTAGGCTTCTTCCCTATTATTTGCAAAGCCCTCAGTCCTTTAATTATGCTTGGTTACATTAAAAATCCTTTCTATATATTGATATTGCAGCCTTTTCCTTGATTATGAAAATTGTGAATTTTTCTGTTATGAGAAGTTTTGGTTGTAAGAGTCCACGAGACCTTACTCTTGGGAATTATATCACCTGGCCACCAAGAGAAGGCACAGAGAGCCCACACCAGAGCTTTTAGTATCCCTCCTACTTCCACTCCCCTCCCAGTAGAGTGTATAGCCAAGGATATGAAGAAAGAAGATTGATAGTAGGGTAAAGAGGTGCAAACTAGAACTGCCGACACCAAAACAAAAACACCAAAGAAATATATTTATCCGGTGAAAGACCACAATAACTTACTGTTGGGAACTAAAACCCAAGCTGAGAAGTCCATGAAAATGGAGGGGACATGAAAAAAAAAAGGCAGGCATCTATTTACCAGAAAGAGCTGAAAGTTCTTCCTTTCAAAAAAAAATCTGCTTCTGCTGAGGTGAAAACATCAAACTGATGACATTTAGTGAAAGTATGCAAAGAAGTCCCCGTTGCAGCTTTCCATAGCTGTTCCATCGGATCCTCATTCTTGAAGGACAAGAAGGTAAAGACAGAACAAGTAGAATGAGATGTAATCCTAGCAGGCGGTTGCTGACCTGCCTCAAAGTAAGCTTTGTGAATCAAACTGCACTATCCTTGACGAGGCAAATAACTACTAGGAGGGGAAGTAGAAGTGATAATTAAAGCTCTGGAGTGAGTTGTCTTTGCCTTCTCCAGGTTGCCAGGTGATGTAATTCCCAAAAGTCTTGTGGACCCCTTAATTTGTGCCAAATTACTTATTGTACTTGGTGCGGAATAGCAAATGTATGCCAAATTGATCCTCCATGTTTATTTATGTATTTATTTTTTTATTAATACCATCACCAAGGACATGCCCATAACAATGAGCTGAACCTGGTTATGTTAAGTATTGAAATGTTAAAGTGAAGGTCAATTTTCATCAATGAGTGCCCGGTTTTTAAAAATACATTTTAAAACAGGGGCACTTTCATTGATGAAAATTAACATTGCACTGGATTTTAAGAAATACTTAACTTTTTCTCCTGCAAAACCGGATTGCCGATCTCAGCCTCAGTTCCTCTGTAGTGACGTCAGAAATGACAAAAACCGGCTTCCTCCAATCATGGCTTGCACCCCAGAGCGTCCAGCTCGTGATGCCTGGCTGTGATTGGAGGAAGCCAGTTTCGTCATTGCTGTTGTCTACAGCAGGAAGAAGAAGGAGGGAGATCGTCGATCCGGCTTTGCAGAAGTAAAAGGTAAGTATTTCTTAAAATCCAGTGCAATGTTAATTTTCATCAATGAAAGTGCCCCTGATTTTAAAAGTATTTTTAAAAACCGGGCACTCATTGATGAAAATTGACCTTCACTTTAATTTAATATATGTGGGGATAGAAAAGTCAAAAGTAGCCATTTCAAATAAAAGTAAAGGAGCCATTTGGAAACAAATACACTCTAGCAGGTAAAATTGGCCATTCGGAACATTTTAATGGGAATAAAACGTAAGAGTACAACATACATTTAATTGCAATATTACACAAAAGTCTTGGAATTATAAGGCGCTTATGTCCCTTAAATGTACAGTCTACTCCAGAATTTATATTGTTTAAAAAGATAATCCTTTTATTACCCATACCCTGGTTTTGGATAACCAACACTTATTTTTTACTTCTGTGATTACTTTGTATCTAAGTCTCTGCAGACTGCCCGCTTATTTCAGTTCTTTTGACAGACTTTTATTTAAGCCAATAAGTACTGACTTATAAATAACTACACTGGAGTGAGCACAGTGTTATCTATATGGCACACATAAGTTAGCGCTGTCTAGCTGTGAAAAAGTTACATAAAACCCAAACTTTTTTTCATGATTCAGATAGAGCATACAATTTTAAACAACTTTCCAATTTAACTTTATTATCAAATGTTCTTTGTTTTTTGTTGTCCTTTGTTAAAAAGTAGGAAGATAAGTTCAGGAGTGTGCATGTGTCTGCAGAATTATATAGCAGCAGTTTTGCAACAATGTTATACATTAGCAAGAGCACTGGATGGCAGCACTATTTCCTGTCATTTAGTGCTCCAGACGTGCACGCTACCTATCTAGACATCAGTTCAACTAAGAATAACATGAGAAACAAAGCAAATTAAACCTGTATTCTCTATCTGA